>NW_026931728.1:0-50194 GCF_032062105.1 Saccostrea cuccullata
AAAAAAATTTTTCCTGCCGACCGGTCACACCCGCCATATTAGATACTTGCCATACATACAAAATACGTTAGCCGTATATTACTTTGGCAATAAAAAACTGATGTTTATGTGTATGATTTTTCAGTAAAAATCAAATAAATCAAATGGAAACAAAAATAAATTACCCTGAAGCTTTCAGTTGTTAAGGACAGACGATACGTTCCTTAATTATATATAATTTTTTCCAAGATTTTGTCATTGAAGCATTGCTACTTTACTATGTTTGTTCACAAAAAATAGTATCACCGGGCATTTGAGCTAGAAAGTGAAGGACAGTTTTCTTAAATAATCCTTATGGGACAAAAAATAATTTTCCAAAATCAAATTTTTTAGGTTTCAGCTTGTTAAAAACGATAAGAAACTGGTGAAGAAATAAGAATGCACAAAATAAATATTTTTCATACATTGCAAAAATATACAAAGCAGACATTTGGGGAAAGGTTCATCTCCTCTTAAGTATGTTAAAATTTTTACGCACCCTTGATTTGTCTGATTTTGAAATTTTAACACAACAGTCTCGAAAAATGGCAATGTCATGTGAAATATTATCCAAATGTTCTCTGATGTTTTGCTGCTCCTTTTGATTGTTCTCCAGACTGCAGGCGAAGTCACACATCTCTTGCCCTTTCCTGAAAACCCTGACACCTACAGCGTCCCCTGTCCTCATCACAAGATGTGCATTGTTTAATTTCTTATAGGAAGACTCTGTGATGAATTCACCATAAAGTCCAGATAAAAGATCAAGCTTAGCCTTGCAACGTTTTCCTGAAAATAAAGCGACTAAAATCAAATTATTTGTATTACTCGGTTTGATCAAGTTTATGACGGAAAGAATGGGGTTTGTGGAAGCCATACTACAGTCACCATGAGCATTCGTTGATAAAGATGGATATTATTTTATCTTATCAGATCATGTTTAATATACAAAAAACTTTACTGATTTATGTTTTTATATAAAAAAATTATACAATTCTTATTTAAAAAAAAAAAAAAATATGTGAACCTGAATATTTTTTCACTTCATTTTAGAGTTATCAAAATGGGGAAAAAAGCATGTTCAAAAACTCTCTAAACTATGTTTCGGCATACATGTACATGTAGGAATAAACATGTTAATTAACCAGATTGGAACAAAGTAGTCTTGTCTTTAAGAAGCAGTCCACCGAAAAACCAGGAAATGGGTGGCACATCGCATGTCATGGATTTTAATTATTTTTTGCATGTTGACTTATTTTAGCAAGTGTTTACACCTGACATCAAAAAAATTTTCAGTGCTCCACTAGTCTTTTTTTTTTTTTTTAGGTAAATGCTGAATTTTAAGTGGAAGAAAGGTTAAACATGAGGGGTAAAAAAATTACTACGTTTTTATTTTGTTTTATATGTAGCAGATACTCAAAAGCTGGATGTGTCCATGAAGACTACTTAAAGCATAAACTCTTATCTTTTTTTAATTAATGAATAAAACTTCAATTTATATTCCTTTGGAAAAAATAATATGGTCCAAATTTGAGATTAGCGAGTAACTCTTTGAATTCACTATCCAATTTTCATTTCGTTATAAAACCCAAGCATACATTACAAGGACAGATTTTTTTTAATAATCATGAATACGAAGTACAAACTTTTGAGTCATCCAATAAAATCAGTGGGAAAAGGTTATATTGAAAGAAATAAGAGGAGTCAAATTTACGTATTTAAAAAAAAAATTCCAAATTAAATCTTATCCCGACCGGAATTATACAAGGAAATACTATAATTGTAACGTTAAATTGGGCTCTTTTGTTTTAATATAATTACAGAATTACGTATAATTCGTATAATTTATTTTTTTTACATGTTATATAGGTGGCAGGTGCCTTTAGTTTGATTAATTTTTTAACTTTGCATTATTATACCCCCCGCTTGAAAAGCGGGAGGGTATATAGTAATCGTAAATTCCGTCCGTCTGTACGTCCGTCCGTCCGTCCCTCTGTCCGTCCGTCCGTCCGTCTGTTACGCTTTGGGGTACCCTTCTCTTATCCGCAACTCCTCTCATACCACTGAATGAAATTTGATGCAACTTTCACAGAATCTTTATTACATATTGCCATTGTGCACCTCCTATTTTACTTTTTGATCCGACACATATATTGGCTTTCCCGACCACAGGAAAACATGGAAATTTTCACCAGTTATTACCATATGGGAGGCGGGGGGTATCATTTAGTGAGTTCATTGCTCACAGTACCTCTAGTTTTCGATCGGGATCGGTTTTATTTCAATCGGGTCGGTTTTTACCGTAAATTTAGAAATATTTCCTAAATTTGGCTCTTCATTTTAACTTATCAGAAAATTATGCTTGTCTTTTAATTCTTTTCAGTCAGTTTTCTGTTTTTATATGAGAGTAACCATAGATTCAAATGTATATATTATTTAAATCACTAATGTCTTTTACGTACATGAAGATTACATGTAAAACATCTGTCTGATTTCTTGATACTCGGTATTTCAAAAAAAAATATTTGTTCATGCACTTTGCAACAATACATGCATTATACAACAACTGAGAGTAGAATGCTTTCTAGCTTTATTGTAATCTTATTTCCAAGTAAAGTTTCTGTTTTATTTTCTCAGGAATTAAAGAGTTAAATTCTATCAATGGCGAAATTAAAATTGCCCAAACACAGAAAATAGTTTTTGTGTACAGTTTCGACTTTATCCAAGTTGTTTTTCCTGTCATCTGTAAAGCCTTTTCCCCAATATTTTCCTCTTTTACAAAATTTGATTTGATATGGATAAGAAAATAAGTTTTTTCATATGTAGTATTATTATTTTAGAGCCGATAAATCGCAAGCAAAAAGCAAAGGGGGGGGGGGGGGGGCATGACATCATTATTTTAAAAAATTGAATGTGAAAACAGTTTAGAATTGGCCAACATAGTCACATGTTTAAATTCCATATTAAATGTGAGTGTGTGATTGTTTCAATTGCCAAATAAAAATTTAAAAAACGAAATGTTTCACTAAACCATCTTTCGTTTTGGTGCCAAATAATAGCGGGGAGTTCAGCAGTAATCTAACTCAGTAAATATATTTTTATAACTTATTTTTCAGGTTGTTTTTTTTTTCATTTCTAATCGCACCGCGGATTGTTTATTTTGACTTGAATGCATAGATAAATATATTTAAGTTTTAACAAATATCATGAAGTACACATCTCAAGTCCTAGAATTAAATGTTGCGTAAATCTAAAACAGTCATCACTGATTCCAAATTATATAAGAATTGTTCATTATAAACACTTCATTAAATATTTTTACGCTTATTCTAGTAAAGTTGTACAAAAATTAGTTCTCAGACATGTATAAGTACTTATCAAAACAGATATATGTTTTAATACATCTAGCTGAAACGCCGCCCTTGTATAAAATAATGCACTCTGAAGAGTAATTAAACAGAAAAAGAGAAATCATTTTGCTTTACACTTTTACGCAAAGAATTCACAAACTTCTCTGGAAAACTTGTAACTATTTCATTGTAACGCAATATTAGTCAGGTATATGACGTCACTGATATATCAATGGAAACGTATATTCAACCTGAATAATAGAGTAAATTTTTATCTAAATATTAGGCTTGGAGGGGGAAATGAATTATATTTTGAAAATAAATTAGTTATTTTTTATTTAATAATTTTCTTTAGTGTATCGATTCGAGATATCTCACAAGGATTCCGATAAAAAGGTGTTTATCAGATTTACCGATCCCACGGGAGATAACTCTTGCACCGTAAAATTTCACAAAAACGTCTATATATTTTGCCAGAAAACTATACTACTATCAAAAGTGTTTTCCCCACCGATTTTATTTTTTAAACAAAACACGAAATATTTCTAGATTTAGTTACGTGTGAATTATAGTCCTGTGAAAAATGTATTAGAAAATACAGTTCTTTGTTTCTGACCTACATTCAATGGTTGATATAGGGGAATTCAAAAACAGAAAACACAAGGATATTTTACTAAATAAGCAATTTTCAAATAAATCTTCAATAAAATTATTCCTTCTGGACTACATTGATATTGTTTTTTTTTTTTTTTATTAAAATATCAAATATTCCTCACATTCGATGTGCCGCCTTTTAATACAACACTGCCTGGTTTTTCGGTGGACTGCCTCTTAATGGAATGTATTTATTTAAACAAGTAACATTGTCAGTGATGTTAAATTTCATATACGATGTGTTCAAACTCCTATATTTTGAAACATTTCCGAATTTTACACTCAAGTTTAATGTAGAATGGGACATGCCCCATTCATGTTCGAATTTTATGGCTGCAATAACCCAGCCTTCCCCTAGACAAAGGAAACATTTTTTTAAAAATTAAAGATGGCCTTACGAGCAATATTATTAATTTTATTATATAACTTAATAATTTAAAATTTAGATTCCAGAAACTTTGATAATTAAAAAGTACGTTGTATAAGAACGGGGTATAGTCCTTGCATTCACATATCCTTTACTCAAGTAAGGAAAAGGATTTGTTTTAAGTTCTCGAGAGCTTGCGATCATAATTGTGGCAAAAATGTTTTGTGTGTGTGAGTTACCATTCCCTTTAAGTTTGTATTTCAAGCAATCCCAATTACATTCTCCCAACATTTACTTTAAGGGAATAAAAATCGTCAATAACGAGCTACCAAAACAAATCCAATTAGTAAAACAGTAACTTATATTACATGTAATACGTACCACAAATAAAAATGCACGGCTGGTTAAAAGAAACGTCATCGTGGAGCTGTTTTAAATCACTTGCATAGTTTGGATAGTTTTTAGCAAGATATTCTTGAAGATCTGCTGAAAATTCTTCCTGGTTTAGGACACCTGTGAGGTCGTTGACAATTTTGAAAATTTTTTCGACGTTCGGTGAATAGGAATTTCTGCTAAAAATAATTAAAATTTTCAGATATAGAAGACGACACAATTCAAAACTACAAGCTATATTTCTTTTATAAAATCAAATAAAACAATGAAGAAAATGCCATTTTGAAAAGAATACTATTTTAAAGTACCATAATGAGTCAAAATCATCTGTTTTATTTAAGAAAATTGTTTTGACATCTCAACTGCACTGTAAAGCAAGAAAACCTGCAAAATGTAATGCTGGAAAGGCAAAGGTTGTGTCTATCACTTTGTTTTTATCGTCAGGGTCAACGGTGTCAAGGTCAAACGTGCTATATTTTAGTGTGAAACTTGTAAACAACAAGGATTTTACCCTTAGGCTTTTACTTCCTACTTTGACAGCAAATTTTGATTCATCTGATGAATTTCAACCCTATCTCCCTTAGACATGGTACATGAAAAAAGTTACAGTGGCTGGAACGTTATTGTTGACAAACCATTCGTGTAGAATCGTTCGTGTATCGTGAGTGATCGTTCGTTTAACGTGAAAGATCATTCGTGTATCAGACTCGATCGTGTGCGTTTTTAATCGTGCGAGATCGTGCGTTTAGAATCGTGTAAATTTCGTTTTGTAAGTTTTTATCGGAATGTTATTTCTACAATAAGCTTTTCCCTTGTTTGTTTTTCTTAATTTATTAATTAAAATCCAAATTAAATGAAAAAATGCAAATTATGTAATAGAATGCAGAACGAACTAACTATCGCCCGTAAACAAACAATATAGTAAGTCGTACAATTTGAAGTTCTCGTCAAATAGCGCGATCAATATTGTGATAAACAGTACTTAGATCTTTAAGGCCTTTTTGAAAAATCTTATTTTAATTATTATTTACTTCTTATTGAGGTCAAGATAATCTTGAAATCAATTCATTGAAAATAAATATTTTTTTTTACAAAGAAATAAACATTTCTCAATGCTTACAAGTTAGTCGACAAATATACATGCACACGGCATGATTTTCGGGAGATTTGATTATCTGTGTTTATCTCTTGAGCTTATTTGTAATTCATTGATTTTAAATTTCTGCAAATATTTAAGTGGAATAATTAACAAGGTTATCAGACATTGAATCAATGGAAACATAGGGATAAAATTTGTAATTATAATTTAAGTCATTCCATTCTGCCATTTTTGTTGAGTCGTATCCCCCTTTCTGCATATCATGATATCCAATTCAATCAAATTATACGACCCACATACATATACATCGTCTAATAGAACGAACAAAATCTGTTTTCTTTGATCGGATAATTACTTTAGAAATAATTATTTATAATATGGAATATTAAGTTTTGCATATATTTATTTACAGAAATATCATTTTCCGTTTTTTTTTTTTCAAAGTCTATGACATGATATTGATAATTCTTTGAAATCTTAAATAAGTATTAAGCTTTATTTCGTTTTGAAAATATTGATTCCTAAATATTTTGAACTATTTTGAGTGAAGAAACGTGCGTTTGCGTTAGCAATCGTGTAAGATCGTGTAACGTGTAGAATCGTGAACGTGAAAGATCGTTCGTGTAACAGGTTTAATCGTGCGTTAATCGTGCGGAATCGTTCGTGTAACGTGATCGTTCGTGTAAGTTGTCAACAATAACGTTCCAGCCACTGTAATCTACAGTCTGTGAAAAACGTTCAGATACGTAAACCTTGAACTCGTCTGACCTAAATTTCCTTTTTTCATTTATTTCTATAGTGAAAAACACATGTTTTACAAAAATATATTTTAATAAAAATCTGTAAAATCATTTAACTGTGTTCGTATTGTAAAGGATTCACTTAGAGGAAAATGTACAGTATCGTCCGGACACAACCTAACAGAAAGCGAACCCGGAGCGGACCCCGGGTTCGCTCTCGGTCCGCTCAGGGTCCGCTAGGGATGACCCTGAGCGGACCCAGAAAGCGGACCCCAAATTCAGTAGCGGTCCCAGAAGGCGATCGATCGCGCGTTCGGTATTTCTTTACGGAGCTGTCAGTCAGGATTAGCGATTAACCAATCAGCGCATCGACCAATCAAAATCATGGCAAATTGATTTGTCGATTGGGATTAAAGATCGAATGTGTGATGTTATTCGATATAAATTCGATAAAATTTCTTTAATGAAAAAAGTTTTGAAAAGATAAATAACTGGCCTCTGACAAATTGCATAATTTCATTATCTCAGGATACAGTACAAAAATATGTACATGTACGGGCCCATTATTCAAATTTTTTTTCCCCTTTGTCTCAATTTACATGTTCCTTCAAATTAATATAAATTCACATCAAGTATTGATCTTCTTAATTGGGCATGAAAAAATCCAATGTGCATGTACATTGACCTGTATATTATTTGAAACTAGAACTACTGTGAGCAATGAGCCCACTAAATGATACTCCCCCCCCCCGCCTCCCATATGGTTATAATGGCAAACTCCATGTTTTGCTGTGGCCGGGAAACCCAAAATATTGTCAAAAAGTAAAATAGGAGGTGCACAATGGCAATATGTAATAAAGATTTTGTGAAAGTTTCATTAAATTTCACTGAGTTGTATAAGAGGAGTTGCGGATAAGAGATGGGTACCCTAAAGGGTAACAGACGGACGGACGGACGGACGCACGTACAGACAGACGGACGGACGGACATACCGATTACAGTATACCTCCCACTTTTCAAGCGGGGGGTATAAAATGCTCTAGCCTAATGATGACAGTTTACAGTTATGATCTCTTTTGTTTGTTTTGTCTTGATTTTTTCTTGTATTCATTTTTATTTAAATATTTAGAAATATTATATTTAAATGATTTTAATTTTCATTAATGTGTGTATGTAAAGTAGGGGGTATATTATTATTATACTTGTATTATTATCGGGAGAACAATTATTATTTGTCTTTTTATTTTTTCACTCTGATTAAAATCATATACTCGCTACATAATTCTAAGCGTAACTAGAGGTACTGTGAGCAATGAGCCCATTAAATGATACCCCCGCCTCCTATAATGTCCATGTTTTGCTTTATATTGTTTTACGGTAATGTGTAAAGAGGAATAACTTGTCCTATTAAATGTTATCCAGAAGCTTCTATATGTGACGCCATAGATAAGCAAATTATGGCAATGTCCATGTTTTACTACGGGAAACCTAAAATACGTGTCGAATAAAAAAGTAAAATAGGAGGTGCACAATGGCAATATGTAATAAAGATTCTGTGAAAGTTTTATTAAATTTCACTCAATAGTATAAGAGGAGATGATGATCGATTCCCAAATTCAATTACTGTTTTGGAATAAACAAGGGACCGGGCTTACAGGCGGCGAGATTAAAGCGGGGTCCGCTTCATGCATCGGTGCGTAAAGCAATCCCAGAGAGCAAACGCCGGGTTCGCTCTAGCGGACCCAGAACTGACCCCCAACGAACGCGGAGCGGTCCCTAAATTTCTAAAAGCGATCCCGAAGCGGGCCCCGAGGGAACCCAGGAAGCAAACCCGGGGTCCGCTTCGGGTTTGCTCTGGGGTAAGGTTGTGCTCGTTCGGTACTATAGGCGGGGGAACGATACTATTATAAGTAGTTATTAAAATTATTTTTCGTGACTTGGCTTTATTGATAATAAACCTATTATACCCCCCCCCCTTCGAAGAAGGAAGGGCATATTGCTTTGCTGCTCTCTGTCGATCGGTCGGTCTGTCTGTCGGTCCACTTAGTTTCCGTTCATTTTCTTCACAACCGTAGTACATACTGAAATGAAATTTGGTAATATACAGATACATATATAAGATCATCGAGGTCAAGTTCTGTTTTTGGTACGGTCGCGCCATTTTTGACTGAGTTATGCCCCTTGGACTTAGAAAATTTCAATTATTTGCACTTCTTCACTTGATTTTCTTCGCAGAGCTTGCACGTACTTAAATGAAATTTAGTATACAGATTTATCAGAAGCATTACTATCTAGGTCAAGTTTTGGGATCGATCGCGCCATTTTTACAGATTTATGCCCTTTTTGACTTTGAAAAATTCCAATTTTGGGGGAGGGGGCGTAAGTGTTTTGCAAAACATATCTTGTTTTTTTTCGCAACAACATACATTATATGATTGTTCGCTGTCGGGATAAATTTATAAATTAATATATGCATATTTATAAGATAAAACGGTCATTTATTGGTCAGCAGTAAGTCACGTCAGGTCAACAAACCGGAAACACGTGTTAATACAAAAATACACAATGTCACAAGATCTATCAAAACATTCACACCAGACACACAACACAAACAAACGCAGCGATCGTGTTTAATTGGCAATGAGCGCAAATTATAAGAACAAATTAAAATAAAACATCTGTGACACACATGAAAGGTATCATCTTTCACTTCCATAGCAGATGCTTGCAGTTATATTTATAAGAATGCATTCTATTGATTAGTATATTGGATGTTTTATTTGGCCGTGGACAAAAATGAAAAAGTGCAAATTCGGCATTTGTGTAAATCGAAAACGAGCAGTTTAGACATGTGTTTTAAATATAAACTGTAGCACATCAAGCAATATGTACAAAGGTTGACATGATCATCACTTGCTATAGTCAATTCTATTATATTTTTGATAATTGATACAGTAAAACTTGGTTATAACAAAGTCACTTGGACCTATAAAATTACTTCGCTATATCCATAATTCGTTTTAACCGTATCAGAAATTCATGAAATTTATACAGTTATATGGCTGGGGATCCAAGATGACTTCGCAATATCTGTGTTCGTACTAAACGAGTTTTACTGTAGTGACGAGCGCATTAAATGCCGTGTTTTTAAAGTAGTGACGTTATGGAATTCAAAGAAAAACTAGTGCTAATTGTAACGGGGACCGTTACAGATGTTCCCCAAACGCTCCCCAACTTCCTTTTGGTGCCATATTCCCTAAAAGCTTCATTAAATAAGACAAACTCTATGCATTTGAGATTTTAACATCGTTTACCCAGAAGTATACCAATTTCATTCAAATTTTAGCATTGCACGCGTGCGCATGTGAATGCACGTGCGTAATGACCATATAATCTTGTCTTCACAATCTATAGATTTTAATATACTAAATATCAAAGTATTTAATCCAAAAGTATTAAAAAATACGCTAATTTAAGTGTATTTTTGATTTTACTCATTTCACGTGCACGCACGTGCTCACATGAGCATGGCGACCATACTCTCTTGTAGAAGTCCATTACACCTATCTATGTTCTAAATCCAACCCCATTTGGTTGAAAATCACGGGAGTTATTGCTGTTCAAAGTTTCAGCCAATCAGATTGCAGTGCACGTACATGCACGTGTATGCATATGCATGGTGACCGTATCTTCTTGTAGAAGTCCATTATATCTATCCATGTTCCAAATCCCATCCTGTTTGGTTGAAAACCAAGGGAGTTATAGCTATTTAAAGCAATAGCCAATCAGACTGCAGCGCACGTGCATGCACGTGTTTTCATGATAATTGCTATAAATCTTATTGTAGAATATCCTAATACATGCCTATGTTTAAAATTTCAAAGGATTTGGTCAGAAAACCAGAAAGATATTGAGACTTTAGTTTCAGCCAATCAGAGCGAAGCGCACGTGCATGCGCGTGAGATCTTGCTTTTTTGATCATGTCATTTTGTTAACGCTACTAATATATCCTTGCATTATGAATTTCAAAAGATTTCATCAAAAAATAGAAAAGTTACGGCTATATCCATTATATTGGTCATTTCACGTGTTGCACGTGCCCGCTCTTGCAAGCACGTGCGCGCAAAATGGCAAGTTGACAATGTCATTTTATCTACATTTATAATATGTCTATATATTCTAAATATCAAAGCATTACATTAAAAAATGTTAAAGTTACGGCAATTTCAAGTATATTGGTCATTTCACGTGTTGCACGTGCGCGCTCTTGCAAGCACGTGCGCGCAAAATGACCTTCGTTCCGCAAATCTACATAACATGCCTACTTATCCTAAAAAGGTTTCCCCTTAATCGGATGTGTACCTTACAAGATCATTCGCGGACAAAATTTTCCCAAGAAGAAAAATAATAATAACTAGTGCTAATTGTAATGGGGACCGTTACAGATGTTCCCCAAACATCCCCAACTCCCTTTTGGTGCCATATTCCCTGTAAGCTTCATTAAATAAGACAAACTCTATGCACTTGAGACTTTACAACGTTTACCCAGAAGTGTACCAAGTTCATTCAAATTTTAGCGTTGCACACGTGCGCATGTGAATGCATGAGCGTACTGACCATATCATCATGTCTACACAATCTACATATTTCAATATACTGAATGTTAAAGTATTTAATCCAAAAGTATTAAAAAAATACGCTCATTCAAGTGTATTTTTGATTTTGCTCATTTCACGTGCACGCACAAGCATACATGTGCATGGTGACCATACCTTCTTGTAGAAGTCCATTACATCTATCTATGTTCTAAATCCCACCCCGTTTGGTTGAAAACCAAGGGAGTTATAGCTGTTTAAAGTTTTAGCCAATCAGATTGCAGCGCACGTACACCCGCGTGTATGCATGTGCATGATGACCATACTTCCTTGTAGTAGTCCATTATATCTATCTATGTTCCAAATCCCATCCTATTTGGTTGAAAACCAAGGGAGTTATAGCTATTTAAATTTTCAGCCAATCAGAAAGCAGCACACGTGCGTGCACGTGTTTTCATGATAATTGCTATATATCACGTTGTAGGCTATCCTAATGCATGGCGATGTTCAAAATTTCAAAGGATTTCGTCAAAAAACAAGAAAGATATTGAGACTTTAGTTTCAGCCAATCAGAGCGAAGTGCACGTGCATGCGCGTGAGATCTTGCTATTTTGACCATGTCATATTGTCTGTGCTACTAAAATATTCTTATATTATAAGTTTGAAAGCATTTCATCAAAAATTTAAAAAGTTACTCCTATATCAATTAAATCGGTCATTTCACGTGTTGCACGTGCACGCTCTTGCAAGCACGTGCGCGCAAAATGACCTTCGTTCCGCAAATCTACATAACATGCCTACTGACCCTAAAAAGGTTTTACCTAAGTCAGATGTGTAGTTTACAAGATCACTCCCGGACAAAAAAGTACCCAGGAAGAAGAAGAAAAATAATAATAACTAGTGCTAATTGTAACGGGGACCGTTACAGATGTTCCCCAAACGCTCCCCAACTCCTTTTTGGTGCCATATTCCCTGTAAGCTTCATTAAAGAAGACAAACTCTGTGCATTTTGACTTTAACAACGTTTTCTCAGAAGGATACCAGTTATATTCAAATTTTAGCATTGCATCCGTGCGCATGTTAATACATGTGCGTTATGATCATATCATCTTGTCTACACTATCTACATATTTTAACATACAATATATTAAAGCATTCAGTCCAAAAGTATGAAAAATCACTCTTTCAAGTGTATTTTTCATTTCTCTCGTTCCAAATGCACGCACGTGCGTGCACGTGCATGATGACCATACCTTCTTGTAGGAGTCCCTTACATCTATCCATATTCTAAATCCCATCCTGTTTGGTTGAAAAACAAGGGAGTTATAGCCATTTCAAGTTTAAGCCAATCAGATTGCAGCACACGTGCATGCGCGTGATTTCATGATTTTTTTCTATATCATGTTGTAGGATATCCTAATGCATGTCAATGTTTTAAATTTCAAAGCATTTCGTCAAAAAACAAAGTAGATATTGCCATTTAAAATTTCAGCCAATCAGATTGCAGCACGCGGGCATGCGCATGCTTTCATGAAAATTCTTATATATCTTAGTGTAGATCTTCATAATGTAGGTCTATGTTCAAAATTTCAAAGGATTATGACAAGAAACAAGAAAGATATTGAGACTTTAGTTTCAGCCAATCAGAGAGAAGCGCACGTGCATGCGCGTGAGATCTTACTTTTTTGACCATGTCATTTTGTCTATGCTTCTAATATATACTTATAAAATGAGTTTCAAAGCATTTCATCAATAATTTTAATAGTTACGTCTGTATCAATTATATTGGACATTTCTCGTGTTGCACGTGCGAGCTCTTGCAAGCACATGTGCATGCACATGATTTCATGAAAAATCTTATATTACACGCTGTAGATCTCCCTAATGTATGACTATGTTCAAAATTTCAAATGATTTTATCAAAAAACAAAAAAGATATTGAGACTTTAGTTTCAGCCAATCAGAGCGAAGCACACGTGCATGCACGTGCAATCTTGCTATTTTGACCATGTCATCTTGTGCATACTACTAATATATCCTTACATTATAAGTTTCAAAAGATTTTGTCACAAAATAGAGAAGTTACGGTTATATCCATTATATATTGGTCATTTTAAGTTTTGCACGTGCGCGCTCTTGCAAGCACGTGCGCGCAAAATGACCTTGATTCTGCAAATCTACATAACATGTCTACTTACCCTAAAAAGGTTTCACCTAAGTCGGATGTGTAGTTTACAAGACCACTCGCGGACAAAATTTTCCCAGGAAGAAAAATAATAATAACTAGAGCCGAGCTCGTTGCAAAGCAACGAGTAGGTCTTCCGTCCTGCTTGACCGGAAGTGCATCTGTAACTTTCATTAAAAAAAAAAGAGTAATGAAGTTCAAAAATGGTTTAATCCTCCAAATCTATATTAATGCAATATTAAGCCATTTTTGGCTACTTCCGGTTTGACCGGAAGTGACGTCGACGGACGAAAAATTAAGTTTTAAGTTTCTAGTGGCATATGTTACCCAAAAACCTGTCAAGAACGGCAAAAATATGCAATTTTTGACTACTTCCGGTTTGACCGGAAGTGACGTCGCCGGACGAATTTTGACGAGCCCATTAGATAAAGCTTGACATTTCTAACAACTTTGCTTCTTTGACGTATCACAAATTCTCAATACTTTTTGAGATATAAAGGAAAAACTTTTGGCCCTTTTTGGCCCTTTATTATAGGGGCCAGCCCCTTATCGTTGATATCTTTCGAAAGATTGTGACATTCTCAACAAGTTTGGTTCTATATGTCTTTACAAAATGTTAACATGTAAAAAGATATTGCAGAAAATGTGTCAAAAATTTCTAAGTCCCTGATAGAACTTTTTTCGAGCCATAGCGAGCGCCGACGTGCGGCACTTCCGGAGAAAAAGAGTGGTGTGTGACAAAAGAGCACACATTGCTCTATCATCGCTGAAAATCTCATGTTTCTGTCTTAAGGCATTTTGGAGAAAAATGATGGACAATGAGACCCCCTGAAAATCACTAAATCGCTGAAATCTCAAAACCGGAAGTGACCTCATCAAAACAAAAAATTATATATCAGGTTTGTTTGATGTTCTATCAGTCCTGAAAGTTTCATCAAAATCGAACGAGCCGTTTCCGAGAAATCGTGCACACAAAATCGGTAAGAAAAAAAACAATAATAATAATAATAATAAAAATAGTGGAAAAGAAACCTAAGAATAACAAGAAGGTCTTCCGCTGAAGACGGAAGACCTTAACTAGAGCAAAGCTCGTTGCAAAGCAACGAGTAGGTCTTCCGTCCTGTTTGACCGGAAGTAGCATTAATTTTTAACAAAAATGAGAAATAACGCCTAAAAATGGTTTGAATCCTTTAACGCTATGTTAATTAATGCAAAAATAAGCAATTTTTTACTACTTCCGGTTTGACCGGAAGTGACGACAACGGACAAAACAATTTTTTTGCTTCTAGAGACATTTGTTACCAAAAAACCTGTCAAGAACGGCAAAAATACGCGTTTTTCGACTACTTCCGGTTTGGCCGGAAGTGACGACGCCGGACGAGATATCATTTGAAAGATCTTTAAATTCTGCACTTCTTTTGTTCTATACGTTTTCACAAAATATTTTCAGGTAAAAAAGATATCGAAGAAAAGGTGTGAGAAATTTTGAAATTTGTGATAGGTCTATTTTCGGGCCATAGCGAGCGCCGACGAGCGTCACTTCCGGTAAATTTGATATACCTGATGCACCTCTCCAGACATAGCTTACCTAGCCTCAAAGTTTGAAGTTTCTATCTAGAGCCGTTTTTCGGGAAAATTGTGGACAAAATGACCCTTAAAATTCATAAAATCGACGATATCTCTAGACCGGAAGTGACGTCATCGAAACGGAAAAAAACGCATAAGGTTCAAGTGATGTTCCATACGTCCTGAAAGTTTCATAAGATTTTGTTGAGCCGTTTTCGAGAAATCGCGTGCACAAAATCGGTAAGAAAAAAAAAATAATAATAAAAGTGAAAAAGAAACCGAAGAAAAACAATAAGGTCTTCCGCTGAAGACGGAAGACCTTAAAAATATGCTAAGTATCCCAGGATTTCATTTAAGAATATAAAAGTTACAATGATATCAACTATCAACGATATATTGTTTAACGTTTTGCATGCGCGCACACGTACAAGTACATGCATATGCAAAATGATTATGGCATGTTGATTAAGCGATTAACATATCTTTCTATCCCGCGAATCAAAGAAAAAAATACATATATAAATTTACCATTTCTCAAGCATATGTCATATTTTTAATATATCGATTCAAATTTTATTTCTCCACTTATTTTAACCTCGGGCTCAAAGTTGGTTTTATTCCGACGACAAGGCAGGGTTAAAGTCGACTAAGGGTATCACGCCAATACCTAACCAATCAAAATGAACTTATTCAATAGTAGTTCCATACATGGAAAAGGGATTTTCCTTTCTGTTCAGAATTTTTTAAATATTTCCTCTCAGGCCATTTTGACAACTCTGATACCTGTGCCTGGTAAATTTTATATACTTTGTAATAAATATATAAAGGTTTTTTGACCGGAACTATTCATTTTTTCCAATGCATAGGGGGCTACTCTCTGGGTTTTACAAGAGATGTTTAAAAAGACATTCGTGTCAGCTAATGTGACCTATATTGTTTAACACCTTCTTATTAATATTTTTTTCATGAATGCAAATATCTGATTATTTTACGAAGGAGCGTACATGTATATTGATTTTTAATATACCGAAAATCGCTATTTCTGGGGATTGCGTAATTCTAAAAAAATTCAAATAAATTTCAAAGGTAAATTAAACAAAGGATGCTTGGTATTAAAATATTATTTCAAATCAGTAGAATTGAATGCTATTAACGACATCTGAATAAATAGGCTATAAAAGGCTTATATGCCAACTTTGGTCATCTGCACTTTAATTTTAAACACGACAGGATTTGTAATTTTTTCTGTATAAATTAATAATTTCTATATACTTTGGAAACTCAAATGAAATATTTTAATACACTTTCCTCGAGCTCTTTTCTGCAGTTTTCCTGAAATTTTATGTGGGTCCGAGGTGTTATTTGACTTTAACAGTGATTCTCTACGTTGCCATTAATTTGATTTCTTTGTGTGTGTGTGGGGGGGGGGGGTATTTTTATTCTTAACCTATTTAACGTTCGAGTTGAATCTTGTATCTTATTCCAAGAACTTAAGATTGATTGTGACATTTGGATGAAAGGTCAAGGTCATTAAAAACCACCACCTCTTTAACTTCTAACCTGTCAACCGAAATAAACTCTGAAAGGTGTTTCTAGATACATGTACATGTACTTCATGTTTCTTTTTACCCTTGGGTCAAGGACAAAGGTTAAGGTCGATTACAAGTTCATAGGTCAAGGTGATTTTGGTAAATAGCTAATATCAACATTTTATTCAGGTTACCAGTGACCTTGACCTAAGTTCCAAGGTCAAGGGTAAAAAGATCTGCATGCTTCAGTATGTTACATGTCTTGACATTTAGAAGTTCTTAATTCTGCATGAACATCAAAAACTCAAGTATACTGTCTTTTAATACATTGTGTGCAGTCGCATGTGCATGCACGTCCATGCATTTACTTTTGATAGTAGTATAGTGTAGGCAATCATTATATCTATTCATATTTGAAATTTCACCCTGTATTATTGAGAACCAAGAAAGTTGTAGGCATTTAAAGTTTTAGCCAATCAGATTGCAGCACACGTGCATGTGCGTGCGTTCATGATTATTCTTATATATCATGCTGTAGATCTTCATAAGGTAAGACTATGTTCAAAATTTCAAAGGATTTTGTCAGAAAACAAAATAGATATTTTGACTTTTAGTTTCAGCCAATCGCAGCGATGGGCACCTGCATGCGCGTGAGATCTTGCTATTTTGACCATGTCATCATGTCTATACTACTATTATATCCTTATATTATGAGTTTCAAAGCATTTCATCCAATATTTAAAAAGTTACGGCTAAATCTATTATATTGGTCATTTCATGTGTTACACGTGCGCGCACATGCACGCACGTGCGCGCAAAATGACCTTCGTTCCGCACATCTACATAACATACCTAGTGACCCTAAAAAGGTTTCACCTAGATCGGATGAGTAGTTTACGAGAACACTCGCGGACAAAAAAGTACCGGAGAACAAAGAAAAAATTCAGAAAAAGTAAAAACAATATGTTCCCAAACTTCGTTTGGGGAACATAATAATAAGAAACAGAGTAAAAACAATATGTTCCCCAACTTCGTTTGGGGAACATAATAACATAAACCATACCTTGCTAGCATTGTTGATTGAACTCAGCTACAAATATCTAAAAAAAAAAGTATATAATAATAATTCTATCTTGTCATTTATAACTGCATAATTATGCTTAGGTATAATTACTTGAATAAAAGAGATAAAAATATTATTTATGTTCACATTAAGAGTAGCATGAAAATATATTAGGTTCTTACAAAGAAACTGACTCGTCTTTCATAAACTGGTTCAAACCGTAATATATCTTTTATTAAACATTCTGATACCAACAAAATTCGTGTTCTGTTTTATCGACAACCATCAAAGGTAAGAAATTTATCGAGACCAATCAAAAATAAACGATTTTCTTGCAAGTACAGGGTGTCCCAAAATTTATATAATTTATATTATATGAAATAACCATAAATATCACATACCATGACCAATTTATTTCATTTTTATGAATGGCACAAAATCAACTCATAATATTGCATTAACAAGATGTTTGTGAAACACTATGCGTCCGACGGTAACAATGTTCGAAAAAGCTATTTTTAGCATATAGGTCCCAGACAAGGTCATGGATCTTGGTGTCATTTGAAAGAACTTCATTAGTGGAGTATGCTTACCAAATATAAGTCTCTATCTCCTATGGTTCAAATGTTATGGCAAAATTTCGAAAAAGCTATTGTTAGTATATAGGTCAATCAAGGTCACAAGGTTATTAATCGTAGTGTCATTTGAAAGAGCCTGAGTATGCATACCAAATATAAAGTCTCTATCACTCATAATGGAGTATCAGGCGCGGATCCAGAAAATTTTCAAAGGAGGGGTTGACGTATTTTTCGAAAGAAGGGGGGGGGGTTGAAGGCGAAAACAGTTAAAACGTACGTTGTACACATATACATATATAGTTAAATAACTCAATCGAATATCGATACTGGGTGGAGTATGGTTTTTGAAAGTGGGACGTGATCAATCTGGGAAAAAGTACATGTATACGTTACCAGAAAGTTTTTGAAAAAGAATGGGAAATAAATCTCAGAACTTGAAAATCCTATTTTGTAAAGGGATGTGGTTTTATTTTGTTTTTACAACCACATTTCTTTATATATTACAACATTAGCCTTTCACCTTACATTTTCTATAGTAAAAACACAACAAAAAAATTGGAAATTTCTTATTTCTCTTTCTTTTTTGGAAATCCAAAGGGGGGGGGGGTTGCAACCCCCGTAACCCCCCCCCCATATGGATCCGCCACTGAGTATGCATACTAAATATGAAGTTTCTATCTCTCATGGTTCAAAAGTTATGGAGAAGGTTAAAGTTGACAATAGGCAAACAGACCAACAGACAGGACAGACACAATATATGCCCCTGATCTATCGATCCGGGCGCATAAAATCGAAAAAAACAATACGTCTCCCCTTGGAAGGGGAGACATCAATACGAAAGCCCTACCACATTGGCACAAACTGTTCAAGATTATTATTATTTAAAGACAGTATTAAGCTATTTTCTGATGTAATTTTGTGACAATTCCTATTCAAAGCGACAATTTTAAAATTATGTATTAAGACAGAAGTTGATTTTTCCTACAGTTATTTCAAATGGTATCATATATTAAGGGACATGTACTTAAACGAAATCATCACACGGATATAAGGATTTGATGATTTAAAAAAAGAATCCACACGTCCCCAAGACTCATCTCTATTTGTTATTACTGCAATACTTATCTTTTATCACGAAACACATCAGCATTTATGATTTTTCTAATTAAATGTGCAGCATATGAAAAATTCCTTTTAGAAACATTGGGCAAAGTGACTTTCTCTATCATTGTATTTGATTAATACATTAATTCTACTTTAATTTAATATATCCCCCCTCCTGTTAAGTCGACTTTTTGAAGATATACATTCGTTTTACCACTAGACTGCATTCAGCCACACAGGCTAAATTTTTCAACACATTATTTTATGATTTGAATGTTTTGTGTATGTATTGCTTGAATATGTATCCAAAACTTCAATAAATGTTGGCATGTTTGTCTCTGTAGGCTGCACTCACTTGTTTTATTTAAATTAATTTAGTGCCATATTCCATCATGTTCTGTTAAAATCAGAAAAAAAAAACGAAAAGAAAGAGAAAAGGAGTCCTGCCGAAAATGAAACAACATTTATCTTTTCAAATTATAAAAACCGAGTATCCCGCAAATCCGCGTTTTTTTAAAAGATTTTTAATATAATGCAATCTTATTCAATGCAAAAAGCTGATGTTTTAATTCAAGGTGACCTGAAAAGTTATAACACTGTATAAAAACATTATCAAATATCCCTGTTTGAAGAATTTTACGGCTACGTGATTTTCTCCTTCAAACAAACAGTTCATACAGTTATGAACAAGTACGATTGAAATTTAAGAGAATGAAAAAAATGAAATCGATTTGATGGTAAACATGTGGATAGAGTTTCTTAAATATTTTAGAGCGAGTGTCACTGGGACCATTAAGGTGCTTTCGCCTGGTTTTATTTTGCTCCATTCCGTTCTCAAGCATAAAGTTAAAACATTATTTAATTCTTTGTAAAGCTATCATTACCAGCTATACAAATGTAGTAAATGCATGGTTAACGTTAACTGTGTATCGAATATTATGAAAATGTAACAACAATGCAAGGTTTCAAGGTACGGAAAAAAAACCTTTCTTGACCATAAAATTTTGACCCGATAGCAATAAATTGTATGCTACAATCAGAGAATGCCCTTCTCAAAACAGTTTTAGTTGTGCAAGTTTTGGGGCACATAAACCGGTTACAGGCCTGGGAATCTACAGTGTGTAATACATTAACGTGATGTTTTCATTTGAATACTAATATGCATAGTACGATTAGATTTGATTTTTTATATCAAGCAGAGCTAATTAACAATTTTGAAGGCATTGAATATGGAAAGATCATTTACCTGCCATTCATCAATCTAGTGTCAAAATCCTCAAGTTAAATACAGGTAATTGCCGTGCATGAATCAGCAGGGCGGTAGATTCACCTTCTTCTAGTTGACCTACTTCAACTACCCTGATCGGTGTAACACGTACCCAAAAAATTCAACTTTATTGTGCATGGTCAGAGAGAGTTGGCTGTCGAAATGTGAAGTAGTAAACAATAAAAAAGGACTAAATTATTTTTAACTTATTCTGTAGTTTGTAGTATGGAAGAATATTTCACTCCCTTTAAAGCTAGAAAAATAATTTATTAACAATATATGGCCGTGCTATATTCATGATATTACCCATTAGCTTTGTGAAGAAGCAATGCATGCCTAACATACCACAGTCATTTTAATCACTGGATGTGTTTATGACAGTGTTTCTCAGAGTTTGGATTTCTCCGGGGGCCCTCAATAAGCCTACTCTTTTCCAAAAACTTGAATAAACTAGAAAGCGTAACGATATTAAGCGTGAAAAGGGGGTTGCAATCTTTGACAGGGGGCATCATTTAATGTTTTTGTTAAGGTAAACTGAAACTTACATAAATACCAAAAAATATAAACATTTAAATCTTATACTTCTTGCAAGTAATGTAAATTTGCATTAGGACTTGCATTTGTAAAATGATCACACATTATTTGGACATCATTAAAAAGTTTATTTTGAACAGGTTAAAAAAATCACAACATTCGAAAACTAACCGATTTTTCAGTTATTTCACAGTCACAAGATATGTATTCAAGTTGATATACCGCGCTCAATAGATACATGCATGAATAGGTAAACTTTGATTGTCCAATTTTTATTGTTGACAAAATAACTGCATCCTGACATTTCAGGCCGAAGTCAGATGATTGATTAACTTTCTTTTGTATGATATACAATTTTTTATTATCACAAAAAAATTCAAATTAGATCTGCCAAACACAATATCAATAAAGTTTCACTGAGTTCTTAATATAAGTGTAAGCAATTTTAAAAGGTACAATTTCAAACTAAAGAGCAGGTTTTGCAGAACTATCATCCTTGTTATTATCCGGAATGCAAATATGAATCGGAATAAAATCAATGTACTCAGAAGTACAGAGAGCCGGGCTCATTTACAGAGTAGAATGGATTTCTTACATGAATCACGTTTATATTCTGATGAAAAAATTATTTTAAAACTATCAATATAAATGATAAGACACCGACAGTGAGTTTTTCAATCCTAATACCACGGTCCGATTTTTTCAGAATCAGGAATAATTTGGTACCGCAGCTGAATGTAAACAAACAGGCCAGTCTGGTTCCCTCTCCTGCCTTACCTCGTACGTTTAGAGAACTATACGGTAACACTGATTATCAAAAATCCTTACGCTAATTAACTATGTTCTTTGACTTACGAAGTTTTCAAAGTCATTACTACTAATGTTTATTTTATATAGATAAAACTTCGTTTTATTTTTGTTGCTTTATTTAGCGTTTGTATTATCTCAAAAGCTGTTGAGAGTAAGAACTCTATTTTTGCACGTAACTTTGAAATGGCGACTATGAGGCTAACATCCTGCCTTGAACAGGATCACATAAGCCGGCAATTGCTCTTTTAGCAATAAGCCCGGCTAAAAGTCGACATTTTTACCTTGTTCCATGAGATAAAACTTGTATAGTATATCCAAAATGTATGGATGATTGGTGTTCATATTGTGTATGGATTATAAACATAAAAACGAGAAGAGGGCAACAATCCACAGAGTAAATTTCCTCTCCCAAACGAAACTGGCACAGATCATAATTAAAATTAATTCAAAGCAAATACACCCATATTAAAATAGCATGAGTTTACGGAGTAACCCCCCCCCCCAAAAAAAAATCACTGATCCAGAAGTTTTGCGTTGAAACATCTAAAAATTCTACAGGGTAAACTTCCTCTCAAAGTGACATAATAAAATAGTGACATACATAAAAAAATAAAAGAATTAGAAATTTTTACAACAATTTATTTGGGATATTTTATGTTATAAGCAGTTGACAATAAGAAAGGTCGAAGGTGAAAGTGGGTATCCTTCCTACTTTCTTGGTTTTGAAGAATAAGTTTTTTTGCCAACCTTACCCCCTTTATTTTAAACGACCTGTTGCTAAAACTGAGTGCAAGATGTCATATAAAGAAGAAACAGAGACTATTTTTTTTTTTAAAATCGTATTACATAGGAATGATATTTATATAATTTTTCATTTTAATCCCAGTTGAAAATAGCGTTTCGAGAGAGAAAAAAATTAAACATGCATACTCGTGATGGTAGCACTTTTTTCATGTCCTAATGCATTTACGATTGCCTCTCGTATATTAGATATATGTAAAATTGAATAATTGCGTTCATTAATTTATTCAATAAAAACAAAATAACACTTTTTGATATAACCTTTTAAATCTGAAGTCCCCCACTTTAAATTGGAGCATATACATGTACAGAAGGTTCAATAATTTGTCACATATCATGAGGTCTAGGTTCTTGAAATCTTTTCAACTATAAATATAGAGGAATGTCAAAGACATTCTTAGTAATTTTTAAAACGCTAATTGGTATGCTCCTGTTTTTTTTAATTTAGCCAATTTACAATACCGGTATTTGTAATGTTGACGATGCAGATGTCCTGAAATTATCTGCGTTTTTAATCGCCAAACATTTAATTTCAATTGATTTATTGGACCTTTCTGCTGGTAGTTTTATCCGTTGTAGGCAATTTCACGAATAATCTCCCTTTGATTACATAGTGACCATGGCGACGAGACGTTGGGATTGAGTTACAAACAGGAATTCACACAAAGAAATACAAAAAGAGTATACACTTTTTAAAAAAAAATATTATAAATATAATAAATTGAATCTAAATCAGCTATGTCAAGAAAAAGTCTTGGGTCAGAACCACGGTAAGGGTACAGTGGAAGTTGACAATATAACATGCCGTAATATTTTATAAAGCACATGGTTTTCGTTTTCCTTTTTCCTACCACAGCACAGAATCCAATATATTTCCAACTAGACAATTCATTTTGATACATGTTTAAAGTAGAAAGCACAAAAAAAATATTTTTGATATTATCATAAGATATACCCGAAAATCCGCTGTGGTGGTCGGTTTTCAGAGGTTTGATATTGAAAGAAAAGTTTAGTTTTCAATGTGGCCACATGTGACAAACAAAATAAAAATATGCCCTGTGTATTAACTTTTTTATCCTCTTTTTAATGACATAAATTTTATTTTGTTTGTAGGGTATGGCCAAGGTCAAATTTTGGGTTAAAGATGTAAACAAGATGCCCAAGGGCCTTGAGAGCTCTTCTGATAAATTGTACAATTTATCACTTCTATTAGAAGCCTCCTACTCTATTAGTATCATAAGACCCAAAATGCATCAACTTACAAAGTTTGATAATATTTAGCCAGTAAGACTGAAGATATTATAATATAATTATAAAATACCATAAGTATGTCACAGTCACCTACCTTTTGATTGAAATTTTCTGAGGACTCAAGATACATTATTGACAAAAAATGATGATTCTAATTAAATAAGTACCTGAGATATTCAAAAGTAGTTCAACATGACCTACTTTTTGGTCAACATTCTCTGAAAACCCAAGATGCATCATCTGACAAAGTTTGAGGATTCTAAGCCAATTAGTACCAGAGATAATTAAATATAGCCATCAGATGTCAAAAGTAGGTCACTGTTACCTACTTTTTGGTCGACGTTTTCCAAAAACCCAAGATGCCTAAACTGACAAAATTTGATGATTCTAAGCCAATAAAAACCTGAGATATTCAAAAGTAGGTGACCTACTTCTTGTTGGACATTCAATGAAACCGTTCGATGCCTCAACTGACAAAGTTTGATGATTCCGAGCCAATAAGTACCAGATATAATTAAATATAGCCATCAAATGTCAAAAGTAGGTCATAGTGACCTACTTTTTGGTCGACGTTCTCCAAAAACCCAAGGTGCCTAAACTGACAAAGTTTGATGATTCTAAGCTAATACGTACCTGAGATATTCAAAAGTAGGTCACCATGACCTACTTTTTGGTCGACATTCTCCGAAAACCCAAGGTGCCTTAACTGACAAGGTTTGATGATTCTAAGCCAAATAAGTACCGGAGATACTTAAATAAAGCCATAAAATGTCAAAAGTAGGTCACCGTGACCTACTTTTTGGTCGTCGCTCTCCGAAAACCAAATATGCATCAACTCACAAAGTTTGATGATTCTAAGCCAATAAATACCTAAGATACTTAAATATAGCCATAAAATGTCCAAAGTAGGTCATCGTGACCTACTTTGTGAACTTCATGACTCATCCTTCTTAAAATATTTAATCCCATTATTTCAGAATCATCAAATCTTGTAAGTTGTTGCATCTCGGGACCTTAAAACATATTTATGAAAAAGTAGGTCATTGTCACTTACTTTTTCAATTTTGCAGGCATTTGTTTTCAAATTGTTTAAAAGACCTATTTTGATTACCTTCAGACCTCCGATCATCAAACTTGGTCAGCAGAGGCATTTTGGGACTTTGAAAAATGTCGACTAAATTGTAAGTCACGATGACCTACTTTCGACATTTTATGTCTATATTTAAGTATTTTAGGTATTTATTGGCTTAGAATCATCAAACTTTGTGAGTTGATGCATCTTGGGTTTTTGAAGGGTGACGACCAAAAAGTAGGTCAATGTGACCTACTTTTAACATTTTAAGACTTTATTTCAGTATTTCATGACTTATTGGCTTAAAATCATCAAATTTTGTCAGTTGAATCAGATGCATCTTGGGTTTTGGGGAAATGTGGACTGAAAAGTAGGTTACCGTGCCCTGCTTTTGAATATCTCAGGTACTTATTGGCGTAGAATCTCCAGACTTTGTCAGTTGATGTATCCTGGGTTTTCTAAAATCGTCTACTAAAAATTAGGTCAGTGACCTACTTTTGACATTTTATGGCTATATTTAAGTATCTCGAGTACATATTGGCTTAGAATAATCAAACTCTGTCAGTTGATGCATCTTGGGTTTTCGGGGAATGCAAACCAAAAATTACTTCGCCATGATCTACTTTTGACATTTTATGACTATATTTTCATATCTCCAGTACTGGTTAACCCATAATTGTTAAACTTTGTCAGTTGGGGTATCTTTGGTTTTTAGAGAATATTGACTACAAAGTAGGTCATGGTGACCTACATTTGAATATCTTAGGTACTTATTGGCTAAGAATCATCAAACTTTGTCAGTTGATGTATCTTGGATTTCGAAAATCGTCTACTAGAAATCAGGCCACAGTAACCTACTTTTGACTTTTTATGGCTATATTTAAGTATCTCGAGTACTTATTGGCTATGAATAATCAAACTTTGTCAGTTGATGCATTTTGAGTTTTCCACGAATGTAGACCAAAAAAGTAGGTCAAGGTGACCTACTTTTGAATATCTCAAATACTTATTGGCATAGAATCTTCAATCTTTGTCTATTAATGCATATTGAGTTCTTAGAAAATATTTGTTATTTGAAAATGAATCTTAAAGTAGGTCACTGTGACCTACTTCTGTTTTTTTTTACAGCTTTATTAAAATATCTTTAGTCCTAATTGGCTAAGAATCATCAGACTTTGTCAGTTAATGCAGTTTGGGTCTTAGGATACTTAAGGTTACAGGCTTCAAATAGAAGTGATAGGTTCAGAAGAGCGATTCAAGGCCCTTGGGTCCCTTATTAGGTCACCTGAGTAAACTCGGGTGACCTATTGCTATATGTTTTCGTCCGTCGTCGTTCGTGCGTTAACATTTAAACATTTTCAGCTTCTTCTCTGAAACCGCAGAACCAATTTAAACCAATTTTGGCATATAGCATCTATGGGTGAAGAGGAACAAAAATTGTGAATTTCATGGTCCCTGTCCCCTTAGGGGTGGGATCAAAACCTCTCAAACTAGTGCAATCTCTAAAAATCTTTTTCTTAACTCCTGGACATCAAGCAGTCAAAATGTTGGTACAGTTATGATTGTTGTGCATAGTTATGTTGATTTAGGGCTGTATAGATTATATAGTGAAAATGCATAAATTCTTTGAAATTCTTCTTCTCTGCTCATGGGCATAAGATAAACTAACCAGGTGCATGGTTATGTTGAGTAAAACTACCTCTTCCAAAATTGTGAATTTCATGGTCCCAGGGTCAGGGGTTTTAGTGCTTTGGCGGGGCTATAAAGATTATATAGGGGAAATGAATTATTTCTTTGAAAATCTCATTTTTTATGCTTGGGTATTAAACCAATGAACTGTGTACATAGTTTTGAGGAGAAAGGATGCCTCTTTGAGATTTGTGAATTTCATGGCCCTGGGTCAGGGCTTCTTGTGTTAGGGCGGGGCTCTAATGTTTATATAATGAAAATGCATGAAATCTTTGAAAATCCTTCTCTTTGCTCCTGGATATTATGCTAATGATAAAAGTACACATTTATGATGACAAAAACCTGCCTCTTCGAAAATGGCTAATTTCTAGGCCCTAGGCCAGAGGTATTTGGAGGGGGGGGGGGGGGGTTACATAGTCTGAATATAAATTATTTCTTTGAAATCTGCACTTTAATTATTAATCAACAAGAAGATGGGTTAACATGACGAGAGATAATAAGCGCATAGCGCGACATACATGAAGTTGAAAAATTAAATCTCAATTTTATCAAAATTTTCCTTAATATTACATCTAATATTAAAGTATACTTTATGTAAAATCTTTACAACTTGCACAAATCTCATGAAAATTGAAGTTATTTGCGTATGAAATATTATACGCACACGAAAGAGGACAAAACGAGTCATTTTTTCACACTATAACACTGTTTTTCGTTATGAGTGGGTCTTCTCTCCACTTTTTTGAAAGGTAATCCTCAAAGTTTGCATAAAAACATACATATTTTGGTTTCCAAAACTATGGAGCAATGACCCACTCTACCTTAAAAATATAATTTTATGACATAACTTTCGTATCTTTTCGAGAAATACTTGAAGTCCCCTAAGTCAATGGTCATATCACAAACATGATTTAAATGCCACACATCATCAGGACTTGTGTAGCGTAGTGGTTAGCGTGGTAGTCTCAACAGAGAATGCAACTCAGGATTTTTATTGCCAGGGTTCGAACCGCATACCGCATTATTTTTCTTTATAATTTTTCTCAAAACTTTTTGTTCACCATGATTTTACAAAAATCAATGATGAGAACTTTACTCTAAATACTAAAATCACAGTTGAATATGATATTTATATATCTGAAGCTTGTGGGTTTTATGCACGCTAAGTTCACCCATCTCCTTTATGATAAAATAAAATTCATGATGAAATTCCCAAATTTTGAAATATGTTGCCCCAGGGTCAGTGGTTCCTGTGAGGAGGTGTTCACAAGTGGTTACATGTACAAAGTGGAAATGAATTTTCTCTTTGTTAAATTACTCTGATCTACCCCTGGGTATTAAGTGCCCAAAGTAAGCATGCTAATTGTGTAATTATGATAGGCAATGGTGCCTCTTTCAATATTAATTGTGAATTTCATGTCTTTGGGTTTAAAACACGAATCAAATTCAATTCCGGGATACTCAGGTGACCTATAAGGCCCGTTGGCCTCTTGTTATTGCTTAAATGAGACTTTTTAAATTTTAACTAACAGAAACAATGAGCCTTAAATCATCTGTTTGTTTTCTGCACACTATAAATACTTTGTTCAGTGAATTAAGTTTATACTCGGAACGAAAATGCTTCCATTGGTTACATGTAATAGAGTTGCAATCGATTATTCTGAACTTTCCCTCTAACAACCACTGAGCAGTATCTTATCATATCAGTGCATAATTAACAATCAGCGGCATTTTTTGAAAAAAAAGAGAGTCAAATAGATTAACCGATTGTTTTCTCTCCCTGGAGGGCATATTAAATATGCACTTCCTTATCAAATGCCTGACACAAATTATGTGTAAAAAATGATAACAAAAACGTAGCTACAAGAATCAATATAATACTTGTGAAATATTTATTACAAAGTGAAAAAACAGTTTAGAGTAACAAAAGCGTCAAAGAAAGCAGGAAATCCTTCTGCACCCGTCCTAAACGTTCCCCATGCGGTTTTGAGTGCTATCAATTTTATTTAAACTTAATAAATCGAGGAGCAAAACAAAATATTAACGACAGAGTTAAGCTAGAATAATTTGAACTCGCACAACTGATAAAATGGGAAAGTCCCTTTATTTTCTCCTTTATTACATTCATTATATTTGTGCCAATTAACGAGCTTAATTTCTTTTTTGTGCTCTTTCAAAGCTAATTATGTTTTATATTTATAGATATAATTTAAGGAGGTTGGATCCTTCATTTAAGAGTATAAAGGGGTTTTATTTATCTACACACATGACTTGATTAAGAACGAAGTCATTTGTTTTAATATCTACTGCACTTTGTTTTCGTCAGTCGTCCTACATAAACAGTTAAACATGTTCAGCTTTTCTCTGGAACAAGTGAACCAATTTCAAGCAATTTTGGCCTATAGCATATATCGGTGATCCCTTTGACTTCACTGAATCTTTTACAGTTTTGTATTACAGTGTATACTCTGGTGACCGTTAAGGCCCAAGAGCCTTTTGTTCTGAATACAGAGTTTTTAATGTGTGATTCAGTGTTGCTTTTACCATTCTATGGTCTGATGGCTGATGCTACCGTGAGTACAAATTTGATAAAAATAGTTTTAGATTAAATCAGATATTTTTTATTATTCAATTAAAATTTGATCAAACCTTTATGTCTTTTGCCATTTGTTGCAATTTGTGTTGCTGGTTGCCACATGGAACTCATCATAAACATTAAATATTGACTTATTAAAAAAATATCACATACCAGAGTCAATTTCTTGGACATGCCAATATACAAATGGACAAATTTTTCAGATACTCAGACTATAATGTAACTTAAGCTAACAATTTCCAGTACTGAATATGTACATTTCTCAAAGATCATTAGTCTAGGGTAAAATACTAGCTATCAAGCTTGTGATAAAAATTACTTTTGAAGAAATTGAGGCCTATCTATGCAAGAAACTAGCTGATAGAAATTTTAGATTAAATCACTTTCACTAAGTACTGTACCTCCAATGCTTAGTAAAAGTATTGCCTGTTTGTAATCTTAAAAGGGTATAGAATAAATCCCAAATTATGATTTTGAAAAAAAGGATCATATCTTGAAAAAAGAGTATGATTTCAAAACAGCAGTACCCATACAATGATAAAAAAAAATTCATCCATGTTTAAAGGACTAAAATGAACAATATGTATTATTTCAATTACATGTTGAAACGACAGGGTGATCAAGTAAGGCTTACTATTTTTCAAAAGTTCTAGGTTAAATGTTTATGCAGTAAACATGCCTAACAACTTAAATAATCTGGTCTTCATATCAAAATTCCATCATACTAAGCCCAAAGAGAATAAAAAGATTAATTGAAGACTGTGCATAAGTGGGACTCATTATGATGGAAGCCTTACTTAGTTACTACATACCTTTCTGAAATACTATCGACAAAACTCTCTTTAATGTGGCCTAGTTGAAATGCAATACAAGTAAGTGGCCAAAACCCTCATTGAGAGTGTAGGGCTCAAATAAATTAGGACATTTCTGAATGCTGAAGATGCTTTTGATTTCCAAATATCTTCAGAATAACAGAGATGAACAAACCAAGCATGGCTTGTGTCTCCATGTTGGTTAATATTCGTTGTGAATAAGACGCTTTAAATTACACATTCAGTGCTGCCATTATCAAACGTTTTGAAGATTTTATTTGAAAAAGATAATTTTGAAACCAAACTTGGGTGGATATGAAAATTCCGGATTTTTTTTTTTTTAAGAAATCGGAAAAAATCGGGTCGGCAGATCCGTAAAACGAAAAATATAATTTCTCTCACCTTATTAGGTTTATACATAAATAAAATTTAAACAGTTTAAAACAGATACTTTATAAAAGGTACATAAATTTACATAAAAATCAAGCTTTAGAAGTAAGAATTTTTTTTTTAATTTGCACAGGGAAAATAGCTTTAAGTGCAAAATATGTTAATCATTTAAATACACTTGTCATGCCTCTGAATTTATTATATCCTTCTAGAATAAGATAAAACTCTTCAATAGGCACTTTTTTGTATATTCGCTATGTTTTAATATTTCGTTAAAGATTAAATTGTGACAATTTAAGCAGTCTAGTATAAAGCAAACAAAGAGATAACAATGTAAATATTTTCAACCATTCCTCTTCAGGTGAAGATCAATATATATTTGTTTTTTTTTAATGATGAATATGTCATGGTTAATATTGATTAAATACTAGGTATAAATACAATGGAAATATCGTTAAACACTGTATTTGACAAAGAGAAAATTTAAAAGCCTAATGCTTTTAAATATTCCCAGAGAGGATTACATGTATTAACAACATATAATATTTAAGCGTTGATTTTATTAAGCAGGAATCATGAAAATCTTCAATTATCTTAAAACTGCTTTTATTATCCTTAATATCATTTTACGTATCCATGGAGATTTAAAAGCTGGATATTCTTCTATAAAATATGGCTACAGACTTCTTTATAGAATGATAGAATCTTACGTGAACTATAGCCTACTGGACTGTGTTGAAGAGTGTCTCAGAACCAGAAGGTGTAAATCGGTAAATTACTACAAAGGCGCAAACTTTTGTGAAATTAACTTCAGAAGAAATACTACTCGACCAGCATTTTACAGACAAGCCCCGGGCTGGTTATACACTGACATTAGGTACTGGGATGAGGTAAATATCTTTGTATTCTCTATCTAGAGAGAAAGAGAGAGATGAAATACAGACAGGGAACGGGGTTGAATTTCAATATTGAAATAAACACTAACTTCTTCAGGAATCTAAGTGTATTTCTTATGCGATAGTCCACGTTATATGATAACCATTAAATTTAATGTTTAAATTAAAACTAGTTATATAAGTTTAGCATTGAACATTTAAAACGTTAATGTTCCTGTTATTGTGTAATTCTGTAGGAAACACACTGGCGATTATCAGCATCAAATGAATACCTATTTGACTAAAAGATATTTTTGTATAAGTACAAAATGTTGATAAAAAATCAAATGGTATACATTGAAGAGCGGATATGATGTTATCGACTTTAGCTAATGAACTATGATAATAGCTAATGACCCATATGTTATAGATATGTGACGTTACACGGTTAATTCTAAATTAACTATAGTAAATTGTAGTTAACTATCATAAACTATAGTTAACTATAGTTTTTTTGTTAGGGTTACATTTGCAAAATTTCATTACTTTTCATCTGTTGAACAGGAATTATCTCAATTAATGTCAGTAATTTTCAGGTTCATAATTTCATTATTTCTGTCTGGTGAACAACCTTATAACATCCATTTATGTCAAAAATTTTCAGTTTCAATTTTTTTCTGTTGAACAAGAATTATCTCTCTTTTTTTGAATATACGTTTTAGGTTCTCGCAGGATCTTGTGCAGGATCACCCTGTAAAAACTATGAAAAATGCATCCCTAAACCTTTTGGAGAATACGAATGCGTTTTGTCAGGTGAGATATTAAAGAAATCGTTAAGTATTAAATTTTGAAAGTAAAATAGAAGAAATGTCATTGAAAAATGAAAATGTATTTTTTTATACACCTCCCAGCCTCTCTAGGCGATAAACTCGCTTGAATGAATTTTCAGCAATCCAACAAATAATTCTAATCAAGCGAATTAATCACTTGTAGAGAAATTGAACCATGAGGGAAAGTGGACAAATTTTACCAAAAGTGCACATGAAATCGCGCCGTAAATTGTACCTGTTTTGCCTTACGGGATCTGTAGAGTTATAGTTAGACACTAATATATGTATATTTATTCTCTCTAATAATCTTGTCTTCATACTTAGTGTTCAGCAGATAAAAAACAACTTTTGATTGCAGTACACACCGATATGGGTCGAGGAATACAATCCATCTAATATTATTATTTTTTCAGTGAAATAATAAAAACAATTATTTTAACTTTAAAATAGGTATTAAGCCTTCTTTCGTTTTGAAATTATTTTGAACTATATTGCGTGAAGAATCGTGCGTTTGCTTTAGCAATCGTGTAAGATCGTGACATGTGTAGAATCGTGTGCGTGAAGGATCGTTCGTGTAACAGATATTATCGTGCGGAATCGTTCGTGTAACGTGATCGTGCGTGTGAGTTGTCAACAATAATTAACGTTGCAGCCACTAAATATATATATATATAACGGAAAATCACTCATAATTATTTATTTAATCAATAAAATATAGCCGTTTGTTACAAATTCTTGCAAATATCGGTAAATAATTATTTTGAGACTATTTCCTTATATGGAGCAATCAGGGCGGAGCTACTGTCATGACGTAAAACCTCATTACCATATTACTTTCATATGTAGCCTTAATAACTGTACTGCTAATGAAAATGCCAGAAATTGTCTGAAAATCTTCTCTGCTCCTTGGTATTTAATAAACGCTCCTTGGTATCAAATAAACTATCCAAGTACGTATTTGTATTGAATAAGGCTGAAGCCTTCCAAAATTGTAAGTTTCATGGCCCCTGGTTTGGGTTTTTAGCTCTATTATTAATCTAGTGAAAATTCATTAATTCTTTAAAAATCTCCTCTTCACCTGGGTGATAATTTAATGAACTATGTACATAGTTATGATGAGGAAGAATGCCTCTTCCAAATTTGAGAATTTCAGGAGCGCTAGGTCAGGGTGCTTGTGTTAGGACGGGCTCTAATGATTTAATTGCAATGACCTCTTACATATTTATGATGAAGAAAGGCGTTTCTTCCAAAATGGTTAATTTCAGGGCCAGGATCAGGGTTACCGTGGGTGGGGTGGGGTAACAGAGTCCGAAAATAAATGCATTGAATTCTCCTCTGTGGTATTGATCAACCTTTTATGATGAAAAGAATTTATGATAAAATTTCCAAAATCTTGAATACTGTGACCCGAGTCAGTGGTTCCTGTCAGTGGCGATGCACAACTGGTTATAAAGTGGAAAATGAATGCGTTTCTTTGTTACTTCATCTACCTCTAGGTGCTAAGTAACCAAAGTAAGCGTGCTAGTACCGTAAATCTCGAAATTTTTGCTGTAGATAAATTTTTAGCTAATTTGCAAGTTCGTTGCATTAGCAAAAATATTTTTCTTAAAAATAAATTACAATAAGAAAATGTGAACAAAGCAGCGGTCATTCGTAAAAATTAATCAACAGCATTTTAACCCAATTCGCAAAATGAAATCAACGTAAAAATTTCCAGATTACAGTATATCATGATTGTGTAGTTATGATCGTAATGATATGCTCTTTACATATTGTGAATTTCATGGTTCTATCAAGGTTTAAACAAAAGCCAAATTAGGATTGTTGAAAAGTTGTTACAAATGTACATCATACTAGGGTAACCAACAATGTACAAGGCAGGGGCGTAGCAACAGGGTGGGCCAGGGGGGGTTTCCCCCAACCTTACTTATACTATACGAAATGTTAATTGAAAGCCTGGTTGGCCCCCCCCACTTTTTAGGCTTATAGTGATGTCCAGAAAATGTAGTATTAGAATTGGTACTGAAAGTAGTTGTAACTGAGAAAAAGTTTACCTCTACCCCCCCCCCCCCCCCCCCGAAAATAGGATTTTCGACTCTGGGCAAGTTTTCTTTTTTTTTTTTTGTTTTTTTTTTGTTTTTGCTTGTCAACTTTTTCAGGTAAGTAAAAAATTTTTTTCTCTGGCTGGCCCCCCCACTTTCAAAAATGCTACGCCACTGCAAGGTCGGCACTCAGAGTCATTAAGCAGTGAGGGATCTTTATCGTGCCAATGCTTTGCGTGACAAGGGACCTCGGTTTTTAATGTCTCATACGAAAGATCCGCAACTTTCACTTCAATTGCCGAGCGCCTGACGAAGGAACAGCTGTCACTCGAGGCCAAGATTACAACTCACGACCTCCCGATTACGGAAGTTTCGCTCTAATAAATGATTGTAATGGTACGAAATCTCTGAGGAGTCAATGCAGCTTTGCAGCGTTCATTTTTAACACTTAGTTTAAAATTGTTTTAGAGATTTAAAGCACGCAGTCAAACAAAATACTTTCAAACCCAAGATGGAACATTAGCAGTTCAAATATGTCTTGTCGCTTGGGATGTTCTCATTCATGGGGTATAAATTTTTGTCCCCCGCTTGAAAAGTGTGGGATATTAATTGGGTCTGTCCGTCCGTCTGTCCGTCATTCTGTCTGTCTGTAACGCTTACGTTTCCACACCATATCTCGAGAACCCTTTGAGCTTTTGCAATGAAATTTTGCGTAGCAGCTCCTTATGGACTAAAGAAAAACCCTATTGATTTTGAGGTCCAAAGGTCAAGGTCATATATTCGCAAATTCTTTTTCTTATAACACTTTCGTTTCCGCGCAATATCTCGGGAACCCTTTGAGCTTTTGCAATGACATTTTACAGAACAACTCCCTGTGGCTTAAAGATTGATTTTGAGGTCAAAAGGTCAAAATTCCAGGTCATAAATATATACATTCTGTTTGTGTGCAACACTTTCGTTTTCGGGCGATATTTCAAGAAGATGTTGAGCTTTTGCAATGTAATTTTATACCAAAAGTCCCTATGACCTCTCTCACCCCTCTCAAAGTGCCCCGCCCCGTTTGTTTTATTAGTATTTATTGTATTACATGTCGCTATTTTTGGCACAGGGACATGAAGGAGAGTTATTCCGTATGAAAAAGGTTCTCGGCTGACTTTATATTTTACATCTATTAGAACTTTTTAATAAAGGTTAAATTAGACACCATGCATTGTGTAAAATTTTTACAATATCGAACGTATATACATGTATGTGTCTTTATCTGTGCATATTATTTTTGTTAAAGTACAGCAGTTCCGTGGTGTAGTGGTGTGTCTCCCGCTTCACATGTGAGAGGTCCCGGGTTCGATTCCAGGACGATCCATTTTTTTTTCCGAAATACTTTTTTTTACTAAATGATAATATTCAGCATGTGAAATGAAAAAAGTATGAGGTCTAGCTTGTATAACCTCATAATATCATTACAGTGTGATAAATATTCCATATAAAAGGAATCTTCTATACACATAAGCAATCAAATCTTTATATCCATACTGACATATTTTATTTGATTCAGTATACATGTATACATTTAAGGATACACCAAAGGTTTCCAAAGGGCAAAATTTAATTTGCTTGTAATTCTTTCATTAACAAAGATAACATGTTAAATGTATATATCATTTGAAAGCTTGTTAAATTTACTATTTAATGATCGTAATTTAAAATTTTCAATTTTATCTTATTAAAAAATTATTAATATTTTAATGTAAATATATGTGCATTTATATTTTATAAATCAACTTTTTTGTATTCCACCTCTCAAAGTCAAAATTTTGCCTCAATGTAGACTAAAGATTGAACTTTAAAACCGTATCTCAGATTTTTGATAAATCTTCTTATTCAAAAGTTACATCCATTTGTCTTTCAATGTTACCAATTTATTAGCCTAATTCTACATTTCCCCCAATAATTCGAGAACTGAGCAAGATATCAAAAATCTGAGATACGGTTTAGTGAAAACACATTTGAGACACATTCTGGCCACTTTTCAGAGAAATTGGTCAATAAATAAGGGAGCTGAATCCTTTCAAATAATACCACCAACTGTCTGATCTTACTTTACAGTAGAGCAGTAGAGGGCAAAAACCCATTACACAACAAAGTCTGCCAAAGCTGGAAATATATGACACCTCGGAGATTCAGCTTTGGATACCTGTCACTTATCCATATTTCCTATGCATATTCACAAGAATGGGAGGTTCTGTTCTTTATTTAGGTGCTTTTAATGAAGTAAAATAGGTTCAATTCTGAATCAGAAAGATTTCCCGGCAAAATGGCAAGAGTTAAGCTCCACCTCCTATTTCATGGTCATTAGTGACCTGTTAGATCTCCTTCCCTAAATCTAGAGTCCCTGTAGTTTAATTACTGATAGTGGCTAGTGAAGAATTCCCCAAGTGGTCACAGTGATTTATTGCTCCTTTCAGAAGCAGGCAGTTACAGACCAAATCAGAAGCTTCAATAACGGCACATTCACATGTGTTAGTGTTTATGTTTGATTATTGTTAAATAATTAGAAAACCATTTAATAATCAGCAAGAATTTTTCATGCATTATAAAGCAATGATTAGCATTGTTTTCTTAGCCAAAAATCTCAAAATTGACAAAAATCTTGAAAAAAGCCTTTGGTGTATCCTTAATAATTCTACAAATTCAGTCAGGGAGATCCGACCCCCCTCCCCCACCGAACTGCGCATGGTTTACTTTTTCCCTAAGCGGGCGACACAAATTAATTAATATACAGGATGTATACTTAAAAAGCGGACCTGATATTTTAGCGGGATTGGCGGATACAGCGATGCACTTACGCTATTTCATAATCACCGTTAATTAATGAAAGCGATATTATTTTTAGGTCACCTGGGTAAACTCAGATGACCTATTGCTATCCGTTTTCGTCCGTCGTCGTGCGGTAACATTTGAACATTTTCAGCTTTTTCTCTGAAACCCCTGAACCAATTTCAACCAATTTTGGCATATAGCATCTATAGGTGAAGTGGAACAAAAATTGTGTATTTCATGATCCCTGCCCCCCTGGGGCCTGAGGAGTGGGGCCAAAACCACTAAAATTAATGCAATCTTTAAAAATCTTTTTCTTTACTACTGGACATCAAGCAGTCAAACTGTTGGTATGATCGTAATCAGCATTGAGTTCTCTACCAAAATTGTGAAATTCATGGCCCAAAGGACAGGGGTTCTACCGGTACATATGTAGTGCTAGGGCGGGGCTATATTATATAGTGAAAATGCATAAATACTTTGAAATTCTTCTTCTCTGCTCAAGAGCACTAATGAATTAACCAAGTGCATAGTTATGTTGAATATGGCTGCCTCTTCCAAAATTGTGAATTTCATGGCCCCAGGGTCAGGGGTTCTTGTGCTAAGGCGGGGCTATATAGATTAAATAGTGAAAACGCATAAATTCTTTGAAGTTCTTCTCTGCTCATGCGCATTAATTAAACTAACCAAGTGCACAGTTATGTTGAATATGGCTGCTTCTTCCAAAATCGTACATTTCATGGCCTCAGGGTCAGGGGTGCTAGGGCGGGGCTATATATAAAAATTATCTAGGGTCTGGGAAAATGAATTGTTTCTTTGAAAATCTTCTTTTCTGCCCCTGGGTATTAAACCAATGAACTATGTATATAGTTATGAGGAGGAAGGATGCCACTTTGCATCAAGCAGTCAAACTGTTGGTATGATCTTCATGGCCCCTGGGTCAGGGCTTCTTGTGTTAGGGCGGGGCTCTGTTTATATAATGAAAATGCATTTCTTTGAAAATCTTTTCCTTCGCTCCTAGATATTATGCCATTTATCTAAGTACATATTTATGATGAAGAAAGCTGCCTCTTCCAAAATGGTTAATTTTTGGGCCTTTGGGTCAGAGGTTTTTGGAGGGGGTGGGGTACATAGTCTGAATATAAATTAATGCTTTAATATTCATCAACAATTTATGATGAAATAAAATTCTTGATAATATTTCCAAAATTTTGAAATATGTTGACCCAGGGTCAGTGGTTCCTGCGCGGAGGGATGCACAAGTGGTTACAAAGGTAATCAAAGTAAGCATGCTAAGTGTATAATTATGATAAGCAACGGTGCCTCTTTCAAAATTGTGAATTTCATGTCCTCAGGTTTAAAATACGAATGAAGTTCAATACGGGATACTCAGGTGACCTATAAGGCCCATGGGCCTCTTGTTTATTAATTTACTTGCTTTGATCTGCCAATTAACAGGCCTTGAACACCGAGTCTATTTTGATAGGCAAAAAGCCTATATAAATGTATGTAACACAGGCCTTTGGATCGCTTAAAAAAAATTGTGTGTGTAAAAAAATATTTTTTTTTTCAACACCTCAATTTTTTTTCTAAGCGATCTAAAGGCCTGTGGTATGTAAATATAATTCCATGTTTAATATTTTTTTTCAAATTCACCTAATAACATTTTTAGCGCGTATTATCACTTCGCTAACCACTCCATACCGAGATATAATGTCAAATTTTGAAGACGCTAATTTCTGTACACATACCATATATTAGGCTGATTATTTTCGTCACATTTCATCCACCTTTAAAACACCTTTTGTATTCTAGAAATGTTGCCCGCGTGGCGCAGTGATTAGAACGCAAATCGCGAAGGAATCCACCCATACGTCACTGGTTCAAATTCCACTGTAGGACGTGGCGTCCCATTCTTCGTACGGGACCGTATTAACAGAGTCCCTGTGTCGGAGTAGGTGCCGGCTCGATAAAGATCCCTCACTGACCAATGGCCCTAAGTGCCGAGTATAGGAAGAAATTTGAAGCTCTACATCGACATATAGTAGCGTCTCCATATGAGTGAAAAACTCGGGAGAGAGGGGCGCTAAACAACATATAATCAATCAATCTTGCTTTTAATACCCCCCCCCCCCCCCCCCGCTTGTAAATGTTGAGATGAATAAAGTTGATAGATTTTTTTTTTATCAGATTGTGGGATCCCTGTCAAAAGAATAAAGAATACCAAGTGGGATGTACGGGACTGGGAAGGAATAGGGATAAGAAAACGTATGCACATTAAATGCTTGAATTCCTTTGAACAGCAAGGATCCGGAATGATCGTGTGCCATAAAAATGGGACCTGGATAACGGACTTGGTTTGTCAAGGTTGAAAAAAAATGTTGTTTTTAAGTCTTTGTGTTTTTTAATTATTTACTTTCAAAATCCGTATCTAATACAAAATGTATCTGCTTACCTCGAGAACAAGAGGCCCATGGGCCATATCAGTCATCCGAGAACATTGGCTAAAAAAAAAAGCTAAAATCAATACTAGTAGTTAAACACCGGGGTCTGGGTTGAATTTTAATTTGAATTCTGAACTTCCTGAAGATACTTTAACATCAATATAACCAAAGCCTTTCCTGATCTTGGACATTAAACATTTTTATTTCTACATATTCCTTTTCAAAAAATCGCCATTGTGGCCCCCTCCTCAGGGAGAGTCATAACTTGAACAAACTTAAAGATGCAAAGACACAGATTTGAAGTTAATATTTTCTGTACAATATCACGACTTATATATTGTATTAGCATTTCACACAAAATTTTGGATTGGTTTGATTGTCACATCCTTGCACTTTCACAAAAGTTTATTTTATACTTAATACTAAGGAAAAGTAGCAATCTTGTGTATTAATAAAAATGCACGATTCTAAACATAATGATACAATCAATCAATATTATCGGCCAGTCACTCCATACATATATAATGAGTGATTAAATTTCAACATCATTTTTGTAAAAAGAACCAAAAGAAAGCCTATCATACAAGAAGGAAGCAGTAAAAACAATATCCTGTAAACACACAATATTAAGGTAGAAACAGTAGAACTATGTGATTTTATAGTTTGATAAGGTATTATCAAGGATTAATTTTACAATCGTGAATTGAGTTTAAACGGACCAATCAAAAGGGAAAAGAAGTGGTCCCCACAAAAAGCAAAAAAAATATTAAATTATTTTTGTAGCGACGAGAACGAAAACATTTGAATTTAGATGCTGTGGAAATAAAAAGGTTGATATTAAAGCTCAGTTACTTGTTAAATCAATGATAACACTTAAATGTATCTTTGTAGTGGATAAATGTTATGGAAGCATTTTTATATTAAAGGGTATTTATATTAAATTTCTCAGTAATTGAATCTTTAAAAGAAAATTGAGGAGGATATAGACTGATCATTATTTGCTGACATCCCTGAATAAGAGGTCCTAAGATGGGCCACAACGATTACTCCGAATCAATACGGCTCTGCTATTCATCAGCAGTTTCTTTTTCTATCCGTATAATCTTTTATATAACTTGTATCCCTATCGTGACCCCCACCCTACCCTCAGGGTCATGATTTGAACAATTTTACATAAGGATTTCTCCATATCAATTTGACTAATAGCTTCCTTGTTTTTGAGAAAACCGTTCACGGAGCTCAGTCCGCAAAGCACTCACTCAGTGATCGGGAGGTCGTAAATTCGAATCTCGGCCGCGACTGATCTTAGTCGATAAAATGTGTAGCCCACCGTTCTTTCACCGAGCGCCCTGCACTCTGAATCTTAAGCTGCGGGTCCTTGGGAGGAACTTCAAACAACCGGGGCCCCATTTGTAACCAGCAACGTTGGCAGGATAAAATCCGTCTGCTGCTCAATGTCCTGGAGTATCGAGTAAAGGTCAAAATTTGGTACATGTATATGCTGACGTCTCTATATGGAGTGAAATTTTTTTCGAGCGGGACGTAAAACAATATACAATCGATCATTTCCTGTATATTTCCATGTAAAACTATGTGCTAATATTTCTCATTTGAGCTGAAATAAGGCATTCATAAAGACTGAGAATGAAAATGTCAATGCAGAAACTATAGACCACAATACTATTCTACAAGTATTTGCAGTGCAGTGTAAGAAAACTGTGCAAGATAAGCGATATATTAAAATTGAAGAGGAAAAGATTCTTTAGGGTCCTTTTTTTTAAAACTTGCATATATTCCAAGTGTTAATATACGTGTGATTTTGTTTCTGTTTCAGTTCGTACTGATTGTAAGGATCACCTTGAGAAAGGTCACACTAATTCCGGTGTATACCCGATTTATCCTTATGGTACCGACTCCAGTCCTATCAACGCTTACTGTGACATGATCACAGAGGGAGGCGGCTGGACGGTATCTGTTATTTTTACGAATTAAGTTTTAAAATTGGCAAAAGAAATATTTATTTGTATCTCATTCTGTTGAGCAAGTGATTGATAAGGGACAAAAACACAATCCCAAAAATTTATTGAACTTTCCACAACACAAATATTCGTCTCATAAAAATTGAATGAATAAGTAGTATGTGTTTTTTGTTGGAAGGTTATACAAAAACGAGTGAATGAATCCCTGAGCTTTGAGAAGAACTGGGAGGCGTATAAGAATGGTTTCGGAACACAGGAACAGAATGTTTCGATAGGTAAATAAAAATCCTATGAAAACTGAGCCATTATTCCGATTAAATATTTGACAAATGATCCATTTAGGAACATATCAATTTTTTCAGAGGAATTTAAGGCCAGAATTTCACACAGATTATTACATGTATGTAATTTACATCATGTTTTGGGTAATTCCTGATTGATAGTTCTTAAACATTAATGTGAGGAAAACATACCATTTTACTTTAGGGCATTACAATGCTTGTGTTGTGTCTTTTCCTATGATAATAAGAATCGAAAAGTCTTATGAAGAAAAAATACTGTAAAGTACATTTTCCGCTGGTATCATATATGACGCTATGTACGGTAAGCAAAGTTTGCGTGGAAATTGTCCGAGCGTACTTAATATAAATGTAAAGCGTATACTGACAGTCTAGGAAATCCGCGTAATTTTCTACCCGCGGATTAAACAGAAATGTAGATTCCGCAGTATGACCCCGCGGAAAAGAATGAGTCTAGCAGTAATATAATTTTTAGGGCAAAGAGAGAATAAAATAAAATAAATGTATCAGTTGAATATGGAAAACAATCTTCATACGGGTTAGCTGCTGTGGAATCATTGCAATTCATGGTGGTCAAGGTTCGTTTGTAACCAAATTTGACCGTTTGTGGGGATGTAATTTCATGGGTTACTCGTAAATATAATGACTCAATGAACTAATATGATAACAAAATAAACGTTAGTGCAGGGAATGTAAATTCGTTGGTGAGGGTGACTCTCGAAATCCACGAACATTAGCCCCCCACGAACAATGATGATTCCCCAGTACCTTGATTAAATTGAAAAAGAATATAATGTCACGTTTTTGGGGGAATATTACTTTAAAGTGTGTGCATTGCAATGCCTTATTAATCTGTATGCGGAAATGACGTCATTGGTTGGTTAACAAAGGGAAACAACTCGTCCCTTTATGTCTCCATCACTCTCCAGAATGGTACAAGCCTGTACGAGTTGTACGAAAAGTTCGCCATTTCGGACGAAACAGAGAAGTATAAACTATTTCTGACGGGACCTGCACGGGGAACCTAGATTTACGTGTGACAGGTAGATTGTTACACATAGTGAAATATATTGGCAAAGTGTCACATTAAGAGAAAAAAAAGAAGTATATCGATAAACGAGAGGGGTGAGGGGGTGTAAAACGTGTTGTTTACAAAATAGTCTTCATTAAACTAAAACGTTAACCTTACGTGCAAATTTGATTACGCTTTACATATCTGTAATATTAGGTATAAATTTGCGATAGAAGTGTGTTGATAGGAGTATTAAAAGTATTATTTTACTTTCAGACGTCTTGTGTTGATTCTATGGAGTAAGGAGATCCATGAAATCCAACTTTTTCTATTAAATTTCAAATATATAACATTACAAGTCAGCAGTTCCTAAACTATGATATAAAATCCCCATGAACAAATATTGCGTATAATCTTCAAAATTTGACCCGAAGAAAATTTTGTGTTTGTTTGATTATTGTTTTACGTCCATCTCGATAATTTCACTCAAATTGTGACGACACCACTTACTGGCGGAAAGCTGCAAACCTTGTTCTAAACTTGGCACTTAGAGGCATTGAGCAGGGAGGAATGTTTTCGTGAAAACACCTACAGTTTCATTTGAAGTACCAGTCTTCAAGTCCCACAGTGGGATTCGAACTCGCGACGTAAGGATTAACGCCTCACTCCGCGATTCTAGAGGAGAAGCTCTAATCACGATGTGGTTCTACAGTAAACTTAAATTGAATGATAGAAATCTTTATCAGTTTGGAATCAATAAGTTCTGATGAACTAACTCGAAAGTGTCCAAATTGCGACCTTTTGATATATCACACGTACTTGGATATACAGATGCTAAGCAATTGCTTGGCTGACATGTTAACTTGTCATTAGACTGTAAATAAGGGACTCAAAGGCATACCGCCAATGACCAGGCAATTTTTTTAATCCCTATGTCCAGACCTGTTCATAAAACATCTTCCTTCCTGCCCATGCCACGTTCATACATATATAACTAACAATCTGTTGACATACAAGTTCCCTTCTTAATGAGAGATGATACAATGAAAAATTAGATGGGTATAATTTACGACCTATGATGTAAATGATGCGAAATATTTAAAAAATGTAAACTTTCTTTGATGTTTTTAATTTTATCTCTCTGCAACCAGCCTTTTTAACTCTGTATTTATTTACTTAAAAAGACGAGCTATTTTATGGCGACTTTCTGTCTGCTGTACGAGTTCAATATCGTTTTGTGATGCTGTAAGATTTACGTAGAAGATAAGAAACGATTCAGCTGTTGCTGCTGTTATAAAAATGACAAGAAATAACAAAAATGTTTCTTTCCATAGGTGGGATAATTGAGCCACGTGCTCCATGGTCAGTTGACAAGAATTTATAATGGATTAACAAATGTATAACAGAAAAGAATATTATCTGAATAATGAGGCTGTTTAATTTTAATTTGGTTTTCTGTAATTTAATAGGTGACAGTATGTTAACTGCAGATTCCAGCTTTCGGTTGCCTGGGATGTATTTTACTACGTACGATAGGGATAACGACAGGTCATCTGATTATAACTGTGCTATAAGGTTTAAAGGGGGCTGGTGGTTTAACAGGTGCTACAACGCCTTCCTGAACGGGCCTTTGTCAACTACAGATTGGGATTGGCCTTGGAATCCTAGAGTTGTGAATGGCACATCCGTCAGAGAAACAATGATGATGGTCAGACGTCGCTAGGTAACAATATTCGGTGTTTCTTTTTAATTTATGATTCAGAGTGGCAGATTACGTGATATGCGAATGATTTTATTTTATGGTTATATGACATCTGATTTACCACTATGTCTTTATATTTTTAAGAGGTATTTTTTCATATATAGGGCGTTCGATTGCTTTCTTATCCACTCTCTAAGATGTATACTTTAGGGGTCTCTTATATTTAATCTTTCACTCACAGATGATAATTAAAAAAGGACCTCCTAAAGGATCTCAGAACTTTTCCCATGAAAGAAACGTTTTATATCTGTATTGCAAGAGACACAATTTTCTTTGACTTAATCAATTTCGTGTAATTTTTATGCCCCTCCCCTATTGAAAGATTACGGGGGTATATTTTGTCCTGTCTGTTGTCAAATTTAACCTACATTTTACTATTAAGTGAATGGGGCTATGGCTTTACGGGCTATACGGAGGCATCAGTGTTTCAAAAACACATATTGTTCTTGATTATAATAGACTTTCTGTACGTATTAAAGTGTTTTCAATAAAATTGAAAACAAATTACTTTATTCTTGTTTTAAGAAAACTGCGATATGGACATACCTGCACAGCTGATAAAAGGAGGATAGTTGTTTCCCTTACCTCATGAGTTCAGTTCAGGCAAATCGAGAAACGCAATAGTGAAGCAAATTAAACCTTCTGTCGATATCAATGTTGTACATCAACATTTAAAGTAAATCAATGACTCAAATTGATGTGCTTCTTTTAAGATATCAGTAGTATACAGAGAATATAGCTACGATATGACAAACTGCAATTAAGAAAAGACTGCACAATATAAGTGCCGGAAAAAAGGTGGTTTCTACCGTTTCGTTGTATGTCAATTAAAGCCACTTTTTTTTTAGCTCAAACTTGTAAATAACCTTCAACTGGAGCATACATAAGTGAGAAATATGTTTTAACACCTTTTTAACTCACCTGAGCCAAAGGCTCAAGTGAACTTTTCTGATAAAAATTTGTCCGTCGTCGTAGCCGTAAACTTTTCACACTTTCATCTTTTTCTCAACAACCACTGGACTGGCAAATTTCAACCGAACCTGCCACAAAGTATCCTTGGGTGAAGAGATTTAAGTTTTTTCACATGAAGGGCCAAGCCCTCTTCCAAGGGGAGATATGAAAAATTAAGGGTATCCTTTAAAAATCGTCTTCTCAAGAACAATTGGGCCAGGAAAGATGAAACTCATGTGGAAGCATCCTCAGGTAGTGTAGATTCAATTTTGTTCTAATCATAATCCCCTGGGGGTAGGGCGGGGCCACAATGGCCTATCACAGGTTTACATTGGAATAAATAGGAAAAGTCTTTAAAAATCTTATTCTCCAGAACCACTTGATCAGGAAAGATGAAACTCATGTGGAATTTAAGCATCCTCAGGTAGTGTTGATTCAAGTTTGTTGAAATCATGACCCTCGGTTGTAGGACTAGGCTACAACTGACGATCAAAGATTCACAAAGGATTATATAGGAAAAATCTTTTGAAAAACATTCTCAGATAGTGTAGATTCAATTATGTTCAAATCATGACTCCCGGGAGGTGGGGCCGGGCCATAGCTGATGATCAAAGATTTACAAATTAATATACAGGAAAAATCTTTTAAAAATCTTCTTTTCAAGAACCACAGGACCAGGAAAGATGAAACTTATGTGAAAACATCCTCAGATAGTGTAGATTTAATTATGTTCAAATCATGACTCCGGGGGGGGGGGGGGGGGGGGGGGGGGGCCACAGCTGACGATCAAAGATTTACATAGGAATATATAGGAAATATCTTAGAAAATCTTCTCAAGAACCACTGGGTCAGGAAAGATAAAACTTATTTGATAACATCCTCAGGTTGTGTACCGGTAGATTCAAGTTTGTTCAAATCATGACCTCCAGGGATAGGGCGGGGCCACAGTGGACAATTTAAATTTTCCATAGGTGTGAATACATCGGAATTTTTTTTAAAAACTCTTCTTTTTAAGAACCACAAAGTCATGATTGGTCATATCTTATTGTAAGCATCCTCATGCAGTGTTGATTGAAGTTTGTTTAAGTCATAAACGGGAAGTAGGGGTTGGGTAGGATGTGCCACAATTGGGGATCAAAGTTTTGCCTAGAAATATCAAGGATTTTTTCCCCCAAGAACGGAAAAGCCATGTTTAAACATAATAATTTGAAGGCATCTTCAGGTAGTACAAAGTCATACTGAATCAATTTAAATAGGATTTCCAGGGGTAGGGCTGGGCCACAATGGGGGGGATGAATAAATAGGGGAAAAAATGATCTGCTCAAAAACAGCAAAGGCATTTGTTTGATGGAAGCATCATCAGGTAGTTGGTAGTTTCAAATTCCAAACCCCCAATTCCCTTGTAAACTTCTCAATACTGAAGTGATTTTTTCTATTATTTCATAGCCTATGTGCTCAGGTGAGCGATGTGGGCCATGGGCCTCTTCTTTAAAAGATTGAATCACAATTTTGTTCTACTTACAATCATTCTTTGGTACATGAGACAATGGTTACGATGGAAACACTTAATTTTCGGAAACCTAATACTTTTAGAAATTGAACAAAATTTACACGGAGTCATGCAAAAATTATACATTTGTCAGTTTTCCACTTTTATGCGTCACGGTGTCTCGTTAAAGTTATTGTTTTAAAGAATGAACTTTCAAGTGCCTTCGAAACACACTTTTTATAAACAAAAATAATTGTCTTTATTTATGAGATAATTTTGAAATTTTGTCATTATTTGACCACCTCTCACTTTTAAAGAAAGTAAATTGTGTGTAAATATTCTATACATTTTTCAATGAATTAAATTTACACTTTAAACATCAATGTTACAATAGGTCATTAAAGTGACGATCCATTTGTTCTACTCTTCTCTCTAACAACAACTAAGCAACAATCACATCAGTGCATAATTCATAATCAGCAGCATTTTTGAAAAAAAAGGAATTCAAATAGAATAACTGATTGTTTCTCTCCCTGGAGAGCATGTAAAACATGCACTTCCTTATTAAATGTCTGATACAAATTACATGTAAAAGATGAAAAATAACGTAGCTATTAGAATCAATATAAAACGTGTAAAATATTTATTATAATGCGAAGTAATAGTTGAAAATGACAAAAGCGTCACAAGGCAGGAAATACGATAGCATCCATCCTTAGCTTTCCCCTTGTGTGTTATTCATTTTTAATAAAACTAATAAATCAGGGAGTTAATAAAAAATTAACGATAGAGTTTAGCTAGAATATTTTGAACTCGCATGACTGATAAAATGGGAATGTTTTATTTCTTTCTTTCTTAAATTCAGTATATTTGTGCCCATTAACGAACTTTATTTCTTTTTTGTGCTCTTTCAAAGCTGAATATGTTCAATATTCTTAGGTATAATTTAAAGACTTTGGATCCTTCATTTATGAGAAAAAAAGGGGTTTCTTTTAAATCTACACAGATGACCTAATTAAAAACGAGGCCATTTGTTTTAATATCTATTGCACTTTGTTTTTGTCAGTCGTCCTACATAAACAATTAAACATGTTCAGCTTCTCTCTGGAACAAGTGAACGATTTTCAAGAAATTTTGGCCTATAGCATCTATGTGTGAAGGGGTGTAAATCTTGTAAAATCTAATACACCCTCCCCCCTTGACTTCTGTGAATCTTTTACAGTGTTATATTATACTCAGGTGACCTTTAAGCCTCTTCTTCTGAATACAAAGTTTACAAATGTGCAATTCCCTGTTTTACCATTCTATGGCCTGATACATGTAGCTCAGGCATGTTTTACTTAACCGTGTTAGTGGGGCACGGATACTTCGTATTTATTAAATTTCTACATGAATACAAGAGGCCCACGGGCCTTATAGGTCACCTGAGTATTGTGTAACAACATTCAAACAATTAAATTTGAATCGTGTTTTAAACCAGAGGCCATGAAATTCACAATTCATAATTTTAAAAAAGGCACCATTGCTTATCATTATTATTAACTTAGCATGCTTACTCTTTTTACTTAATACCCAGAGGTAGATCAGAGTAACAAATAGAATGCACTTCCACTTTATACATGGTTGTGCACCTCACCCCAAATAAACCACTGAACCGGGCCACATATTTAAAAATTTTGCAAATTTTATCATAAAATGGTTGATTAATACCAAAGAGCAGATTTCAAAGCATTAATTTATTTTCAGACTTTGTAAACCTTCCCCCCCCCGACCCAGAATAACCATTTTGCTAGATGCACCTTTCTTCATCATAAATATATATACTTGGATCATTGGCATAAAACCCAGGAGCAAAGGAAAGAATTTCAAAGAATTAATGTATTTACACTATATAATCAAAAGAGCCACAAAGGGCCACAAAATTCACAATTGAGAAAGAAGCACTCTTGCTTATCATAACTATTTACTTATATAGTTTATTTAATACCCAGGAGCAGAGAAGAAGATTTTCAAATAGTTAATGCATTTTCACTATATAATCAATAGGGCCCCACCCTAACACCAGAACCCCTGACCCTGGGGCCACAAAATTCACAATTTTGGCAGAGGCACTCTTGCTCATCATAACTATTTACTTACATAGTTTATTTAATACCCAGGAGCAGAGAAGAAGATTTTCAAAGAATTAATGCATTTTCACTATATAATCAATAAGGCCCCACCCTAACACCAGAACCCCTGACCCTGGGGCCATAAAATTCACAATTTTGGAAGAGGCCCTCTTGCTCATCATAACTATTTACTTACATAGTTTATTTAATACCCAGAAGCAGAGAAGAAGATTTTCAAAGAAATAAATGCATTTTCACTATATAACCAATAGAGCCCCGCCCTAACACCAGAACCCCTGACCCTGGGTCATAAAATTCACAATTTTGGCAGAGGCACTCTTGCTCATCATAACTATGTGCTTGGTTAGTTTATTTAATACCCAGGAGCAGAGATGAAGATTTTCAAAGAAATCATGCATTTTCACTGGATAATCAATAGGGCCCCACCGTAGCACTAGAACCCCTGACCCTGGGGCCATGAATTTCACAATTTTGGTAGAGGACTCAATGCTCATTACATTCAGGCCAACAGTTTGTCTGCTTGATGTCCAGGAGTAAAGAAGAAGATTTTTAAAGATTGCAATAATTTTAGTGGTTTTGGCCCCACCCTCAGGCCCCAGGGGGACAGGGACCATAAAATTCACAATTTTTTTCCCCTTCACCCATAGATGCTTTGTGCCAAAATTGGTTGATACTGGTTGAGCGGTTTCAGAGAAGAAGCAGAAAATGTTCAAATGTTAACACATGACACACGACGACGGACAAAAACGGATAGCAATAGGTCACCTGAGTTACTCAGGTGACCTAAAAATGTGAACAGTTTAAAACAGTTACTTTATAAGAGGTACATAAATTAACATAAAAATCAAGCTTGAAAAGTAAATAATTTTTTTTAATTTGCACAGGCAAAATGGCTTTAAAAACAGCAATATGAAAAATCTTTAAATCCACTTGTCATTCTTCTGAATTTTTTATTTCCTTATAAAATAACATGAAACTCTTCAATGAGCTCTTTTTTGTATATTCGCTATCTTTCTATATTTCGTTTAAGATTTCATGTTATTAAATATTTCATTGGATGTGCTTGATTGTAAAGTCAGATTTCAATTCCGAGAGTTCCAAA
>NW_026931729.1:0-50046 GCF_032062105.1 Saccostrea cuccullata
CATTCGCTGGCAAGGTCATTTTATCGACCATAGAACTTACGAACTGATGACTTTAAAGGAGACTGCTGATATTCTTGTTTTGTCAACTTGCTTGTCAATAATATACCTCGTTTTGGAAATTGTTCATACGTAGAGCATGCTCTTGCGTATCGAATCGACTGAGATATGTACACTCAGTATGCAGGTGATGAAGGTATATTGCTGCATAAGTAAGGGAAGTTGACGATAGAAAAGTTAAAGTCATCACATTTATCATATAGCTTGGCTGTAAGGTTACCATTAACGTCTTTTTTAAGTAAAATACACAAGTATGAAACAGTTGTGTCAGACTCTGTTGTGTCCTTAATCTCAGCTCTCCTGGATAGATCGTATCGACGTAAACATGGAAATTACAATTGACAATGCGTCATTAATACAGCTGAAAGTCGAGTTGAAGGCCACAGCAAGTATTCCCTTCATGCATAAGATTTTGCATAAAATTCTGCTTCATATAAATACAAAAATATGTCTGCTAATAACGGAGCGCAATTGGTTTCCATGGGAATTCAAATAAATTGTTGGAAGACCTGGTCTCTAAAAACCACATAGAAATTGTCAATCAGAAACTCAATCATCTTCTTGATGTCAACTTCAAAGTACTTGTGTGTGCAATCAGAATCTGTTTTAACAAAATTATTTTGCAAATGACCAATGACCAGGTAAGTAAATTTACGAGTTCCAATTTAAATAAAGAAGCAGCTGTCAATGATATAAAAAAACCCTGGATTTTAATTTGTCATTGGAAATTGTTGTGTATAAAGTTGAAAATTCGTGAGTTTTTAAGCTGTTGATTTTTGAAAAAATCTTGTGATATCAAATTATCCAAAAGTTCTGAAGAATTTCTTAGTATCAACATGATTCACACCACTTCTTGAATATATAGTTGCACAGTACACTTGAAGTTTTTCCTCTACTGTCAATATCTTAGTGAGGAGTAACGAAAGAGGCTTGGTTGAATATTATTGGAAAACGCAATATCTTTGTAAGGATTCTTATGAAGTTTCGGAATCCAATATATATAAGGTAGTTTAAATTCATTTTGGCTCTGTGGAATATTAAAAAAATTCAAAATTGACACATGATTTTGAAGAATTTCTTCCTTAGAAATGGAAGTATGAGTATAAGTACAACAATAAGTAAACAACCTGTCGGCACCCTTAAAGAAAGGCTTGGTAGGTTTTACATTAAAACATAGTTCGATAGTCATTATAATTACGAGTAAAATGATATACAACACAACAACTATCTCTCTTACTGATTAGAGATATTAATAAAAATGCTTTGTTTACACCTGAGAGCTCGCACTGAAATTGGCTGTATACCGGAAGTGACGTGTGTGACGTCACAAGTGTGACTTGCAGAATTAGTATATATTAGTTAATCATCAATACCGTCACCTTTTGCGCAACACTCAGAGGTTTGAAAACTGCCATACGCAATAAAATGTGAAGATAATAAGCAGTGGTCATTTTCAAAACTAATTTGGTGTCCTGTTTTCATTGTCTACAGTAATTGCAATACATTAAAACGAAACGAGGTGTTGTTAAAAAATCAAACGCATGCAGGCAGGACGTTACTTTTATTTATTTATATATATATTTTTTTTAATTACTAATTTTATTTCGGGCAAAAACAATATACTTCCGGACTACATGTATAAATATTGTAATTAAATAGTTTGATTACCCCCTGGCCTCAACCCACCCCACCCCCAATTTTTTTTTAAATTAATGCACAAGTTTTTATCAGTACGGAAAGGGAGGCCTTTCAAAAACTTCGATTTTCTTTTCTTTATTCTCTCTTAATTTTTTTTTTTTGTTTCGATCAGTTTTGCTTCTCCATTTTCGTTTTTACACATTTAATTTACTAAAAATTTCTTTTTTAGTTCGGCCATAACCTTGAAAACGCTGGTACAAGCACCACATCCCCCTTTAAAAAAAAAAACAAAACATCGCTCATATATTTAATCAATTAATTGTAATGAAGTGCCGGATCATTGTTTTGAAGTTCACATCATCGGTAAAGTGCATGTTGTAGAATTTTTTTTTCAAACCTCATTTCCGTATTCTTTTTCAATCACAAATGTCATTTTCAGAGGATCATAATAATTTGACATTTGGAAGCTGTTCACCCCTTCCTTAGTGTTGCCGTAGCGTTACTCTGCGATTGTATTTAATCACTGCTTATTTACGCTTGTGAACTCTTAATAATATTGCCTGTTGACTTTCTTTTTTTATTTCTGTAAAATATTTTATCTCTGTAAAATAACCTTTTTTTAAAGCCATTCCATAAAAGCATATGATTTTAATTTCTTTTCTTCAATTTTTACAATCAGGAATGAAAGATTTACCCACCCTGTCATAACCTGACTATAAGAATGAAATGTAAAATAGGATTTTTTAAAATTTAAACTACGTTTTTTTTAAAAATAAAATCCTACAATCATCATTAATTTGTGACTTTATTAACTCTATTGTGGGGGGGGGGGGGTATGGCGTATACACATCACTGGGAGCTCCTTGGATGGCTCGTATACCTGTTTGAATGGAATTCAGCGGAGTAAGCCGAGGATGCCGGTTGTGCACATTATGCAAAAATGATCTTTCTATCACAGATAATTGAACTTTTTGCTTCCAGTCACGCTCTGAAATTTCTACCGAGAACAGTGTGTATATTGTACATTAAAAATTGATTGGATTTTCAGGGGTGAGGCCCATTTCACACGGTCTATAGTTCTATACATCAATTGTCTTGTTCTCATTGACACTGAATACGAATTTAATTTATTATTTAATTTACATAAATGTAACTGTGTATCAACTTCTATATTACAGTAATGTCTAGATTGGACATCTACAAGGTAGAATAACGATAATCCGGGACCCTTGACTTGTTCAAAATTGAATTAATTACATATTGCATGAAACAACATACAAACACGTGAATAATGTGACACATAAAAAAAAAGACTCTGACAGAAGAATTGTTACATCTGACTTTTAATTGTTTGTGTTGCATCAAGCCTAAAGATATATACGTAACCTGTGTGTTTTTTTTTATAATAGCTGAACAAATTAAATTCCTCAATATTTTAACATGCGAATTAAAACGTTTTTTTTTTCTTTTCACAAAATTGTTAAAAATACAAATTTTGTCTTTTAAGATCAATTCATGCAACTGCAAGCACCGAAATAACGTGCCTTTGTTCTAAATTAATTTTAAAAAGTCATGCATCCAGTTTTACTGGATGAGGTGGGGTCATTAAAAAATAATTGCAAAACCTTAAAAAAATTACAATGAAAAAATATTCTAAAACTTAAAACGTGTAGAAAAAAAGGTGGGTTCCCACAACAAATGAAAAAAAGGATCGATGGCAAAATTAAAATCAGTAGGGACTAACATTATTCATGCTACCAGCTGTTTAGGCCTTTATATGTTAAAGTTTTAGGGGGGGGGGTGTAAAGAGGTAATGTGTCGAACTATGTTTTTATTAAATATATTTTTAAAATAATGATTTAAAATGCTACATGTTGATATTTACTATCGTTTTACTCGCATACCAATCAATAGTATGCAAACGATTTGCTTCCTCGGGTTCCGCATTGTTTGTGGTCGATTCTTCTTCGTCTGACGGTTCACTAGCGTAGGGCTCAAAACGAGAGGGTTCTACTCCCACATTTCCTGCATTATAGCACAGCAATGAATCCTCGCCAAAACTTGACGATCCACAAGAAAGTTCTAACGATTCTTCCTCTAATGGACTATCAGAATTATCCGAAACAGCGTTTTCTGTCTATCACCTGAGGGAAGCGAGACACACTTGTGACGTCATTTAATTAAACCGGAAGTGACATTGTCAAGGATTATCGATCGGTTTCACAGGTGCAAATGCAGACGTTCAACATCGATTATCTTTGAAACGACGGCACCGATTTTAGTCGGATTTTCGTTAAAATATATTATGAAGCAGGTTTAGTGAATTACGTTGATGAGTAAAAGTACCATGGCCTATCTTTAAAATTTTAGACATTTAGACCCTTTAGAATGATTGTTTTTAGTGTTGCAATTCACTACAACATTTACAAAACCTGAAGTAAAGTGCCTAAGGGGATAACAGTTAACAGGACAAAGAACAGGAACACTTGAAAAGGAGGATTCTGTTCTAGATGTTCAATATCCAGGCACAAGTTTTATTTGTATTTAAAGGGTTTGAAAGCAAGGTGTTGACACATTTGATTTTATAAGAACCGACAGGTTGATTAAGATAATTACCGGCGCCAGGATCATGAAGCATCTTAAGCTTAAGTCAAAAAATGCCTTAGATGCTGAATTTTTTTAGAGGTCAAGCAGCCCAAAATGAAATTGCCTTTTGTATCATCAGTCTGCTGTTGTATGCAAATTATGAGTTCCCTTTAACAAGTTTTAAAGATTTTATAGATAATTGAAATTTTGACTTAAGTCTAAGTCTGTTTCATGATCCCTAGGCCGGGTATTTTATCTCTTAACATATGTGGCGACGTAAAATGGTTATTGCTGGTCAACATCCCGAAAACGATCTTGTATTCTGCAGTGTAAGAATCAAAGTGTGGACTTGTCTCATCTTTCCAAATAATCAATTAAAAATTGAAAGGGTAAATGTATGTTTACATGTAAAACAATTGAGTAAAAAAAAAAACAACATTTATTTTTTACTTGTTTATGATATCATTTCAAAAGCTTGTGATTCATTAGATTTCGTGTTGGCACATTGCATGCAATCCGCGAATACCTCACATCCACAATATAACATTTTCCACGATTTTAACCCAGTTAGGGTTTCAACGTAATTTTCCTTTGTAGGAATGGGTTAATACACAAAATTGCAAGCCTCTATGTACAAGGCTGTAAAATTCCATCAAAACAGAAAATTTGATCCTCACGGATGTTTATGATTCCAAAGTAACCAACATTATCTGATGCATCACTGTCTTTTTTTAAAATATATTTTGATCTTAAATTAGAATATTTATTATGTTACTTATGCAGTATAAATTATAAATAGAAACAGTGTTACGCACTTTATTACAAAGGAAAATCGAACATAATTATGTGCGAATTTTTCTTTTCATTAAGCAACTTTTTTCAGCTCTAATAAGCAACAATGGGATGCTGTTATTCAAAACTTAAAGATGAGGAAGAAGTTACAGCTGTATCAGAAAGATATACAGAGTATTATGATATAAGTCATACAGCGGAGCAACTGGTAAGCACACGCTATAGACATTAGATGAACCAAAGGTAGAAAAGGTTTAAAATATTCTAATTATTGAACAAACTAAAATGCAAGAATGAATAAAACTGCAAGGAAGAAGTGAAGCTGAATGGGCGTTGAAGGAGGATTAACGGATGGAAAACTGTTGCTAGAAAAGTCTGTTTGAACCAATTATTTTCTCTCGTATTTGAAAATTGTTCCTTCCAAAATTAATAAAAAAAAAAAGAAAAGAAAAACAAACAAACAAACAAACAAAAAAAACCAACAACAGAACAGAAAAAAATTAATTGCAATGTACAAATCATAAATAATCAAAAGATATTGTAATCGATTCGTAGAAAAAAATGGCGTAGAATATGGTAATCATTTTAAGTCATATCTGTCACTAAGGAACGTGAATTATCGTTAATTTGGAAGCCTCACTTGTCTATGAAATGATTTTAAATTTGAAGAAAAATGAACGGCATTAAATTTGTCTTCATGGAACCAAAGGTTAAATAAAAACTAACTGTTTCAGTTTTAAGTTATTTGTACCCCTTGACACGTTAGTATGATTTTGATAATCATTGGGGTTGCATTGTCCAGAACTAAAATTTGGTTTTCAAATAAATACAAGCATGGTATCATTTCCCTCCCTGAGACAGTAATCTTTTGAACTATAAAACTTGGCACTTTATAAAACTTTGAGTGTGATGACGCCTAAGGGATGACAGTAATTATAGCGAGCGCAGCGAGGCGGCGCGAAGCGCCGCTCGCGTAGCGAGCTCAATAGACTAACGTGTACGAACGGAGGAAATTCGGGTTGAAATCTGCACATTGTTCCAACTTGAAGAAATTTTTATGAGTCCACGTGAAAACATTCTTCAATTCCAATAATCCTTTGCGGTGCATAGCAACATGGTGGCTAAAACATAGCAACAACTTACTTGAAAAAAATTACAAACAACGATTTAATGCAATATCCATGCCACAAAACTATCGTTTGCGTTCTAATCAAAAGGACTTTTTATTTGACGTCATACTTTCGTCACTTAATGGCTCGGGTATTTCCGATTTTGTCGGAAACTTCCGAAAAGTTCGGAATCTCGATCCCGATGCCTAAGTGATTTCTTTTTATTCTTTACTTTCTTTTTTTATTGAACTGAGGATAGACAGTGCAAGTTAAAGCTGTGTAAATGATTTTGAAAGTAAATACATGTAACTGCGCTCGCCTCAACGGTCGCACCGTAGAACATATTATTTATTATTAATAGTTTTTTCTTGAGACATTTCTTTTAGTTTATAATTCTAAAATGAAAACACCAATGTGTCTTTCTTCATGCATACACATTTATTCAGTGTTTTTATTTTTATTTATGTTCTAAAAGACAGCCACAGGCATGGCTTCTAAGACTTCGGATGCAAATGGATCAGTAGAGGAATGCCTTTATAAAGTCTCAAAAGACAGCAAATCTTCAACAGAGGGGTTTGGACAGCCTCGGGATTCTTCGTTCCTTTATGAGGATATTAGTGATATATCATGTTCGCCTATCAACTCCGCTTTCGATCCAATACAATCTGTACATATTTCTGAGAAACGTGCAATTAAAAAAGCTAAGCCAAGTGTTTATAATGTTCCGATTGCACCCTCTCCTCCAGTGTTACATTTGTAACCTGGAAAATAAGGAGTTTTGAAAACAACTTGCTTGTTCAATAAATCTAAAAACAATGTATATCAATGCACTTTGCAGCTTTCAAGATTCAAACATGGACAATGTACGTTCACAGTGTTAATTAAATAGTGGTATGTTATCTTTCCTCGCAACGATGTAGGTAATGGCAATTCAAGATAAATCTTAAATAACTAGTCATGAACGTTCTTTTATATTCATATTCAATTGCAGGTTCAATTTACATTAAGGTAATTCCACCCTCCAATGACGTCATCTATATAAGGTTTTTGCAAAAACTGTAATTAGTTTAAATTCATACCTAATAGAACAAAATGTCTTGGAGGAATGCTTTACAATAGGTGTAATGATAAATATTGTTAAGTTAGAGAATTTTAATAATGCAAATTTTCTATATTGAATCAATTATTCAATCTTTAAAAAATGTTGACAAGGGCAATAACTCCTTCTAAAGTCTTTTCATTCAGGCATATGCTTTATTGTAAAATAGTTTCCCTGATATTCACAATTCAAAAGTTTCTTATAAGTATAGGAAGTATTTAGGAACACTCAGCATTAGAATTATGCATTTTAATTGTTTTTACATATTTTCATAGTACTGTTTACAAAAAATGCGATTTTTTTTATGTTGACATACACTTCTGTTTATTTATGTTTCGCATCTTAAATAATATGGTGACCTATGCATTTTTTGCAATAATTGGAAAGTTTAACTACATGTATATTACATGAAAATAAATGCAGTTTTTGTACTTAAAACCTATAAAATTGTGAGTGTGGAATCACCTTAATTGAATGTTCATATTTTCAAATAGTGTGTCTATTTACCTATAACTATCAGTTTGAAAATTTATCCTGCCACACTGAGGATACTTTTAGCAAGGTAAAAGGGGTATTTGAATAAATGGTTACTCACAATTGGCAAGTGGCAACTTTACTTATACGTTTTATGTCACAAAATTTGTTGTTATTTTAAGCTTTCTGATATGTTTACAGTGTATGTACAACAATGGAAACATTTTGCTTTAATGTTGCTTTTTTGTCATTAAGGCCACGTTAGGCAAGGGCCCTATAGTGATCAGTCTGTCTGTGGGTCTGTCCGTCCGATATCTCTTGAATTCTCTGTCCTTGACTCAATCTTGCTCATACTTCACCCAGAGAGTGTCTTTGGGTAATGGGTGTGCAATGACCTTGAATGATGTTTCTAGGTCTAAGGACAAGGATATAGCATTAGTCTTTGAAAAAATCCTTGTCGCGAGCATATATTCTCAACCCTTGGTCTAATGTGGCTCGTACTTCACTCACAGAACGCTACTGGGCAATGATTGTGAAGTGACATCAAACAAAGTTCTATGTCAAGGGCCAAGGTCAGAAATAGCCCCTCTGTTAAAATCCTTTCTAGAGCATAATTATTTTCTTTCTCCTAGGCCCAATCTTACTCATACTTCACCCACAAAGTTTCTTGGAGTATAAGGTGTGTAGTGTCCTTGAACCATATTTCTAGGACATGGGTTAAGGTCATAGAATTAATTTTTTTAAGTCTTCGCGGGGGTTTATCTTCTCTCTCCTTGGTCGTAGCAGAATTATATGAAAATTCCTTGTCCGGAGAATATCTTTTCTCCCCTTGGTCCAATGTTGCTCATTCTTCATTTAAAGAATGCCACTTGTCAATTAATGTGCAGTGACCCTGAACAAAGTTTCTAGTTCAAGGGTAAAGGTTAAAAATATCAACTCTGTTTAAAATCTTTGGTTCAAAAAATTCTTTCTTTTAAGTCCTGTCAGCCTCAAACCTTACCGATTGCCAAAGGGTACTGAATATTTGTGATTTTTCTTCCTTATTTTGATAAGGGATATTCAACAATATTCATAGAAAATATGCGACATTCATGATTTTTATTCAAATTAACCCCCTTCCAGGGTCCTTACATTTTCATGTTCATTGTTGAAAGCGGGACCCTTTGAGTAATTGTTATCTAGTTCTATGCTGTTTCAAAATGATTCTGTTTGATAAGCTAAGTGTTAAAATACCATAAATGTAAACAAATTTGAAAATCTGAGTACAATTTCTACTAGTACATGTTTCACATCGCGAACAAAATGTATTTTGTTGCTTCTTAATCACTTCTTATGACCTAACCCCAAGCTCTATGGTTGAGCGCCTTTGTCATTCCGTGCATGAGTATGCAATTTATTATTTGTAATGATGGGTTGTTATCATGTACCCAGCACTAGTTCACTACAAATGAATGATATACTTAATTGTCAGTAAAATCAAGTGTTTGTGTTAATTAAGTAGCATAAATTATAAAATCTAAATGAATTAAAGAGTTATACAACTTCTCATTGTCATTATTATTCACACAAATAATATGATAAAAAAATCCAGTAACGCTAATATACAGCTAAATAGCTATAATGTTTTCTTCCACAATTCTTTTTTCACTTGTAGACAACATGTAGCGTAACGTGCAACGCGGCCGAGCTTGGGTGTGTGGTGATATGTCTTGTATCACCGAGGTGTTACACTAGGTTCGTTAACCTGTTAACTCGGGTTTTTGTTGACGAAATAAAATAATAACACAGATATATACAAATACAATAAATCAACGGATTTCTTCTTGATTGGATAACCACTAGCTGTGGTCAACGGGTGTCTCCCGCTAGTAAATTTCTTCTTGCCCTGTCTCTCCACTAGTACTGCTGCGTCTTGACACTTCCCTCACCTCTAACAGTGGTATGCCACCTCTCTCTACAACCAAGTGACTGCCTTATTCAGGTCTTACGTGCTTTGGTGTATTGTGAAACACTTAGCTGTTCATGCCCTGCAACCGTCTGCCTTATTCAGGTCTTACAACCGTATGCAAGAGAAGAAACAAACTAATGTTTATCCACTCCGTCACCAGAGAGGTCCCCTGAGTTCCCGTAACACAACATGTATTACCTCAGTGCAGCCCCGTACATAGGTAGTTTCATACTATTTGTTTGATCTGAGAATTAATATTTTTTAGTGTTTCAGAATTTATATAAGAACGTAGGTCTAACGTTAAAACGAAACTAAATCACAAAAACAATTTCCGTTTCAGTAGATTTCAGAAGGTGTATTTCTTCCTTGTTTGTACAGTGTTGAATTCCCTCACAAAATGATCACCATGAATTCAATAGGCAAATAATGATTGCATGTACGAAATTTGCAGATATTAATGGCTTCATTTTGAGATAGAATTTCAAATTTTTTTCAAATTTTAGTTCGTCTTTGCAATTGTATATTCTATAATTCAGGGTTTTTGATAATGAATACCGAATTCCATTTTTGTTTAAATTGATCTATTAAAGTTAGTTTTACAACTTTCGCTTTTAACCAATTTTGATTAAAGGCCTGACTGTTCCAAATATTTGAAAGTCCACAATTGTTTAGAATATTCAAGACAATATTTATCCAAGCAATCTTCTTAGTCTTGATTTACGATATCACTTAATTTAAACAGCAGACTTGATTTTTTTGCTTCCTTTCCAAATTTAAGTTTGCACGCACATGAAATAATACGCGTTTGTATTTAAATGGACATGGGATGTCGACCGAATTCACCATACACCATGCAATCCGTAGTAGATTGTTTAAGGTTGATAAGCAATTAACAGAATTTTAGATGTACTCTTCAATTGCATTGTTCGAAAATTCCTATACTTTACATCCGTACAGCAATATAGGCTGAACAATTTTATCAAGCAGGTCTAACTAACATCGATATCGTTTTGATGGAGTATGTAAGCGGTCTTCCTTAATTTCAAATATTGCTTTATTCACTTTGTCGACTTGTTTCTGTTTTGTTTCCTTGAATGAACCCGATGTACTAAATAAAATACCCAAATAATTAATTTCATTTACAACTTCAATCAGCTGGTCGCCATATCTAAATTCAGGCTTTTCTTTTTTTTTCCTTTACTTATTATCAAAACTTTTGTTAATATTAATTTTCAAATTCCATTTTCTGCAATATTTTTCAAAACAATTAATTTGTGCTTGCAAGTGTTCGGCAGATTCAGCTATCAATACGGTTTCATCGGCATTAAATAAGGCGAATAAGGACAAATGCACAATTATTTAAATGTAGTTCAAACATAACAGAAATAGAAGGTTAAGCAATTCACATATTTTGTCGAAAAAAAATTCTGTAAGCCATCTAAATATATTGAAAATAAAAAATTCTGTAAGCCATCTAAATATATTGAAAATAAAAAAGATGATTAGTTTTCTCTTTGTCTAACACCATTTTCACAATCAAAAAATTCAGTCACGTTATTATCATAGACTATCCTCGACTTGATTTGATTATACATATTCGTAATAAAATTGTACATATTTCCATTAATATTGATTGCACATAATTTAAACAAAAGAGCTTTTCGCAATACATTATCAAATGCTTTCTCAAAGTCTTTAAAAGCACAAAAAAGTTTTTATTCTTATTTAGTTTAAAAAATTCTGATATAATATGTATGGAAAATATATGATTAACAGTTAAATATTGTTTTCTAAAACAAGTTTGATTTTTGTCCAATATTTCATTTTCATTTGAAAACCATTTAAAGGTAATTGGACACAGATTTGAAGTTATTATCTTCTCTATAATATTACGACTTATATATTTTAATAGCATTTCACACAAAAATATTTATAAATCTTATTTCATATAAAATATATTAAAATTTCAAATATTTGGCGGGTTTGATTGACACATCCTTGCACTTCCACAAATTTTAAACTTTTTCTATTAGGAAATATCGGAAAATGGCAATCTCGTTGTGTATAAATGAAAAATATCAATACTATAATCCAGTAGGTTCAGAGTAGACATGTTCTAAGGAAAACAAACATACAATATATTGTCAGTCCGTGCAGTTGTGATCAGCAGACTGTGACGATTGAATGCACCCGGTGAACTGTAAACATCAACAATAACAGAAGTCATGCCATGTTTACAAAAACTGTGTACATAACACGAGTGTGCTCGATTTGCTAAACTCTGTACGTAACTCTTAGTTCGCAATGACGATACTTGTGAAGGAGTTTTGCTTTCTAACATTTTTACTCTGAATAGAATTATTTTTCTGGATAAAAGATTTAATATTTCTCATTAATGTACAACAAGATTGCCACTTTTCCTAAGGATTAAGAATAAGTTTAACATTTGTGAAAGTACAAGGACATGTTAATCAAACCCGCCAAATTATTTGAAGTTTTATAACTTTTAAATGAAATAAGATTTTTAATTAATTTTTGAGTGAAATGCTCTTACGTTATGTAAAATATATAAGTCGTAATATTATAGAGAAAATAATGATTTCAAATCTGTGTCCAAGTACCTTTAATCTATCATTCAATATGAATGTATAAAGTTTTCCAAAACAGCTTAAAATTATTTTAGGTCTATAATTTTTCTGATTGTTTTTCTCTCCCTTGTTTTTAAATACTGTAGAAGTACTTTTTACGCGTGGTAAATTTTACGCTATGTACGCGGTCACAAAGTTTCCGCAGAAATTTGTCCAAGCGTGCTTAATATAAATGTAAGGCATATAATGACAATCTAGAAAATCCGCGAAATTGTCTACCTGCGGATTAAACAGAAATTGAGATTCCGAGGAAAAAGTACGTCTACAGTATTGCAAGGATGTTTCCTTCAAGCCAACATTTGGGTAATATACCTGTTGAACAAGCGATTTTTTTGGTACTTTTTACAGCATTTTATGGACTTTTTGAATTACCCTCGTATATGGTGCCTCCTACGATGTAGGTTCCCGAAAAGGTAATGATCAAGTTGTGGTTTCTAAATATTTGCACAAGGGAAACTTCTAAATAGGCATTTAATTACAGAAATAAAGTTCCGTCTAGTTTCCATTTTCAGAAACATAAATTATGTTTTAATTGGTTTAAAAGCATTTTATTGACAATTTACATTCTGAAAAAGATATCAAAAGATTTGACTAAAATTTCCCATGAACTTAATTTGTAAGCTAGTCTCCACAAGGGGTTTTACCATGGCGGCCCGTCATGGTTATATTCATATGCGCTATGGTTAAACGAGCTGCGCCATGGTTAAAGCGACATGTCGCTTTGCAGCCGCCAAGATTAAATTTTATTGCTTTCCATTTCAGACACCTACTTTTTATACCCCCGCTTGAAAAGCGGGAGGGTATATAGTAATCGTTAATTTCGTCCGTCCGTTTGTCCGTCCGTCTGTTATGCTTTGGGGTACCTATCTCTTATCCGCAACTCCTCTCATACCACTGAATGAAATTTGATGAAACTTTCACAGAATCTTTATTACATGTTGCCATTGTGCACCTTCTATTTTACTTTTTGATCTGACACATATTTTGGGTTTCCCGGCCACAGGAAAACATGGACTTTTTTTTTACCAGTTATAACCATATGGAAGGCGGGGGGTATCATTTAGTGAGCTCATGCTCCCAGTACCTCTAGTTAATGACTTGGGTAGTTAACTGTGTTTATACTACAACTGCCATGCACCTCGCATGCCTCGAGAGAAAGCCGAGTCTTGTTTAAACATATCACTGTCGTTAATCGGCGACTATGCTGTGAAGCGTGACAATAGAGAGTCAATCAGCTGATGGCCGATATTTTATCCTGTACATAAAATTATGTAAATAAGTTTGGGGATTTCAACATGCTCACTACATGGTTAATAGATAACGGGTTTATAAAAGATGACAAATACGAGTAGGAAGCATGATAATCTTCATGCATGCGATTTGATCAAGTTTCTGTGCCAGAAAAAAATATTCTTTCAAAATTTCATATTTTTTTTCTTTAAATTCCTTCACAAGGTAACCATAGTTTTGGGCAAATTTTGGTATTTCAATTTCATCGAACACTTTGCTCTAACGTTTCAGCAGTTATAAGAACTTAGAGTTCCAGTAAGTATTCGAGTTAGTATTACGCCCTTACATCTATTCCAGCTTTATTTGCCCTATGTTTTAATCTATCTGTCTTCGGAATTTTGGTATTTTCAAGACTCAAGTAAAATAGTGCCCCGTGTCAAGGATGGCAACCCACTTGGCACGTAGAAGATCGTTTCTCTGGAGTTCAAAATTGAGTAAGCTCCTTGAGGGCCGCCAGAGAAACCAAAATTCTTCAAAGACCGACTATTTAAACTGCATGATAGTCCGCCGAAACATGGCTGAAAAATTTCCGACTCGGCGTTAAACAATACTAGTGTACAATCAATCAACCAACACTCAAAGAACAACACATTTATGTTCAAATGTTAAAAGTCTATTTTGTTTTCCAAAACCTTTTGCAAAATTAACTAGAGGTACCTGTGAGCAATTAATTAGCTTACTAAATGCCTCCGTCTCCCATATGAAAATAATGACAGTGTCCATGTTTTGCTATGGGAAACCCAAAATATGTGTTGGATCAAAAAGTAAAATAAGAGGTCACAATAGCAATACATGTATGTAATAAAGATTCTGTGAAAGTTTAATTCATCCAATTTCATTCAGTGGTATAAGACGAGTTCCGGATAAGAGATGGGTACCCCAAAGCGTACGGGCATACCGATTACTCTATACCCTCCCGCTTTTCAAGCAGAGGTATAAAAAATCTCTGACATACAAGACATGTACCTCTTCATTTTGTTATAGATTTGTTGTTTTTCTACTAGCAAGAAAATTCTCAAATTTTTCATCTGGAATCACATTGTGTGCATATTTTGGTGAGAAAAGTTAAAATCATGCAATTGAAGAGCGCCTGCAGATTCCTCGTGATTCCAATCACTTACAAGCTTTCGTACTAATAGACTTTTACGAGAAGCACTGACTTTCACAGTTGATGGTTTACTCGACAATTAAACCTGAATCATGTATGGAGGTGCGGAATTGATAATTGATAAGAACACCTTTCTAGTGATCAAAAGTTATGTCCCTAATGTTTTAGGGGCACTAACATGTGAATACCGGGAGATGAGAATAGGTTGGATGTCGTTTTCTTTAAGGAAAACTGATTTACGCTTTGAAATAACCCATTATTTGGTTGAATTAAATGTTGGGCAAACATCTATATCATTAAAGAGCTTCCATACATTATTCTAGTGTAAAAGTAAGCTGTCAACTGTAAAAGTCAGCGCTACTGGTAAAAGTCCAATAGGCCTAAGGCATTCTTGATTTCGATCTAGTCAACACTTCTCTTGACAATAAAAATTTCTTGAACACTTCAAGAACTTTACAATGCAACTTGATCCACACTTCTTTGTTAGGATAGTGTAAGGTTGTATCAAGAATCGAGGGGGATTGAACACATTTTCTTCTTTCAGATTTTGTAAATTTCAAAATTTTTAAAGAAGTCGGTTCACTTTATGCATAAAATGGCCCTGTAGATATACCAATCGATTTATTAACACTCGTTTTTTTTATTGGAAGCATTAAAATAAAAAAGAGACTTCGTGTTTTCATATCCTATTAAAAATGTTCTCCTAAACGTCCAGGTTTCAGAGAACTGGCTTTATAAAATTTGCAATGTTCTTGAATTTTTAGGTAACCATATATAATTGAGACTTTCAGTGAGGAAAAAAAATATGAGCGCTCTCTGATCTAAAAAAAAAAAAATAAAATAAAACGTGTCTTTGAATCCCCAGAAACAGTTCTATCATTTACTATTTGCATATTTTAGATCAGAGGTTGCTCTCTATTTTAACTATAGAAAAATAGCTGAAAAATTGGCCGATTTCGGAGACTTTTTCAGAATATGAGGAAATTTACGCATTTTGTGACGTCATAATACATTGACTAGCAAGAAAATTACGTCATTTTTTTTATAGATACGCAATCACCAAAGGTCTGAGTGATATTCAATGCATTGTTAACAAAGACTATGTAGTTTCAGTTTTTCAGAAATTCACAGGGCCAAATAAGGCAAAAGTGAATCTTGATCTTTTAAATTACATACTGTTCAATACAAAATTATCCGTTCACAGCATGAAATATTTGAGAATGCAGTTGAATTTTTGACTGAGAATAAAAAAATGCAAATGTAGGGCAGAGAATCAGAGCTGGACAATCAAGAAAATTTATGGTTTACGTACTAGTATATAATACTGATAATTCTTAATACATATGTTTATATTTGGATATTATAATATATTCAGATTTATATGATGTAACAACAATTACTAGCCCTCTAATTGGTCGTGGTCAATCATTTTAAAAATCATACTTAATTAAAAATGTTGCACTAGACCTTCCACATGAACATAAACATGCATTTATTTTTTTTCTACACTGGACTAAATATAGATCAAGAATTTCCATTAATTGAATGTTCACTCGCCTTAATGCTCGGGGAATACTGCTCTTGGGGTAGCTAAATTTTCATTTTGTCATCAAAACAGCAATTATTGTATGATATGATTAACTTATTATATGAAGAAGCATGGTGAGACAGGTAATAGGTAAAATGTCTTCGGAATTGTCGTCATAAATTTATCTTATTAAACAAAAATCCGTGTTATAAAAATCTTAAGTCATGAACAAAAATATCTTCCAACTTTCATTGCATATTTGAACATTATTTCATGAATAAAAAAAAAACAAACTTAAATTTATTTTTTGCAAAAGGAACCAGAATTAAGCAGTTTGGGTATTTTACAAAATTCGAGTGCATATAAGATGTCATTTGAATTGCAATTTTGAGCAATTAACAAATTTCAAATTTAAACGACTAAATTTTCCTATATAATGTAATCAAAATATAATAGTGTTCTATTGTCATTTTACATAAATGTACTACGCTCAGTAAGATATTCACAAATCCTTTCTCCTATGTAAACGACATTAAGAATTTGAAGAAAAAGATGAATATCCGCCATTTTGAATCGCCATTTTGACTTCTAACTTACAGCTGCGCCATCAGTCAATTGTAGAAAAGTAAGATGTAGAGGGAAAATTACAAATCTGCAGTGTATGAATATTTGCAAATGTAAAATCCTGAACAAAGAAGAATATAGAAACAATAGACAAAAATCGCAGAAAAATCGAATTAAATGTAGAAACGACTAAATTTTCTGAGTTTAACTTATAATATTATCATTCTGTTATATTCTTTGTAGTTTTATTACACTCAGTTAGATATTCATTCATTACTTCTCCATTTTGAAGACATTAAGAGAAAATTAGAAAAATTGGATGTGTCCGCCATTTTTAATCGCCATTTTGACCTCTTTAACACCATTTTCACGAAGGCAAGCATATTTTTTCGTATTCTGCAACCTCGAAATGGATTAAAATCTATACCGGACTAAATTATAATTATTTGCCGTTAAAAGTTATTTCTAGCCTTCTTTTTAAAAATCAGAACCAGACATATATGGTTTTTAATACGTAACTTTAACATGGATCTGATACAATTAATCCATTCTGACAAGGTATCAATGTCTTCTTTTTCATATCTGGCCAATCGACTAGCGTAATGTTCAACAGAATCCATAATATTTATGAAATTCCGACGCCAGTATATATCGGTATACGTCGATATAATGAATTAATTATCTCTATAACGAATTAGTTACGCGCGTCCAAATAACTAATTGACTTTCTCGCTATAAGGAGAAAGTTGCCGCAATATTTTGAAATGTAATAGCAATATAGGCATAAGAATGGGTGTTTTTAATACCACTGAATTTAAGCTTATTACCAGTTATCATGTTTCGGAAAACATAGACTTTCAAAATGAATGTTTAAAAATTAAATCAGGTTATAATCATGATAATCTGCAAAGCGTTTATGCAAAATAAATATAAAAAAAATATATATATATAGTCTGATGTATAATATTTTGAAACTGAGAAATGTTTTGAAGAAGTGGGGTATAGATGCATCACTAGTTAGACCGTAGGCGTGAAATTAGAGAATTACTGCTTACTCATAACACAACAAACCAGGCTGTCCCATGTATTTGTCTTCGGTGGTTACAAATCAAGTGCATATTTAGTCTAAAACAAAAAAAAAATTCTGTACAATTAATTTCAACAATTGCTTACCATCCATTTTGGCGCCGTCACACTAATCAGTGCATGCGTACCAATAACACCCCAAAGCCCACTTAGATTAACACATAAAGATAAAGAGCTCAACATCAGTAAAATGCAAAAGCGAAAGTGTGAAATTGCGAGGGTGAATGTGCGAAGTTGCGATGACGAAAGAGCGAAAGTGCCAAAATGAGACGGCGGAAAGCAAAGGTGCGATATTAGTATAGCTCCTTCGCCTTTGCACCCTAGAATTCTGGCCTTCGCATCTGCGTTTTTCGCCGTTGCATCTTCGAACTTTCGCTCCTTCGTCTTGGCGACTTCGCACTTTCGCCCTTGTAACTTCACATTCTCTCACCTTCACCCAAATGGCGACAGTGAAAAAGTGCAAGTGCGCAGCTAGATTAAGGACGCCTATAGGAAATATATGCTTTAATTAAAAATATTCCAAGAAAATTAATATGAAATTGATATCTTTTTTTTATTAGCATGAATTTTAATTTAATAGGCATTGTACAAATGCATATGTATGAATGAGGTCTCAACCGAGTTCGACCCCAAAGCGACTTTATGCACATCAGCTGGTTGTCATGTGACATGGTTAAAATTAGAAAAAAAATATAAACAGACACGAATTAAGATTGTGAAAGTTCAAATATATACGGATAATTTTTCACGAAGAAATTGATATAGATTTCTTAAGACAAAATTCTTAACCCGAAAAGGGTGCAACTTCCCCATGCCCTGGTATTATATATAAATTTAGCCGTTCTTTTTTTAAACTTCGTGCATTTACACTATACGCATTGAGATGATGTAAAATTACGGAAAAATCAACAGCCCACAACTTGCTACCATTACCTTTCAAAATAGAAGGGACAATAGGTACCGGGGTACAAAATACTATAATATAAAGTAAAGCGCATATCGTTGAACTTTTGAGATTTTCGAGGGGTTGTGCCTGTGATTTTAGGACGCTTGTGTATCAAAGTACATGAATGCAGCTCTATAAGAGACCTATTCGTTATCACTTTAATAAGACTGTGAAATAATGATTAATGCATTTAAGACTATATGATTCAATTTTATTCAGAACACGCTTACTTAGTTTAAAATTTCACATTTAAAAGTTGCAATAATAGCTTAATCTGCGCCTCAAATGCAGAAAAACTACGTGTCAAACTAGTCTATGACGTCATATCTGTCAGTATAGGGAGATCCAGATTTAATTTTACATTCAAACAGTTCTTAATAATGACAAGATATAAGTTTCACATTAGATTTATATTTACAATAATTGGAAGAAATCACTGTCTGTAAAAGTGTATGAAAAAGAAAATTAATATATATTTATTCGACGAGATTCATTTGTGCAGTTTTACCTGGATATCATAATCGATTTCCCGAAGCCTTGCATAGACTGATATACCTTTGGCAGTCCTTAACCTAGCTCCGTGGCCCTAACTGACCACCATATGTTTGTAATGCAAGTCAAAGATGATATAAAAGGGTGGGGTATTTATAAAGATAACGCTCGGAACTATGAATTATTCTAAAGCGGGGATTCCCAATAGCCTTATCTACGCCAAAACAATAATAAAGGATAAACCAACAGTTAAAGGTAAAGTGTGGAGTTTATTTTAAAAGTCGAGATCAATTTTATATGCCTTTTGTTTTCTTAAATGCTTCATAATGTACCCATGATAACACAGAATAGAAATAAAATAACTTCAGATTATGATATTGATACTTAAATCTTTGAAAGACGGTTAAATACGGTAGCGTATATGTGACAAAATATTCACCGAAACAAAAATTCACCGAAAGGTAGATTGATTGATTGTATATTGATAAACTTCCGTCTCGAGAATTTTTCACTTCTATGGAGACGCCACCACTTGCCGATGGAGAGGTGCAAATTTTGTCCTACACTCAGCACTAAGGGCCATTGAGCAGGGAAGGATCTTTTTCGAGCCATCACTTACTGCGAGACGGGACCTCAGTTTATACGGCCTCGTCCGATATACCGGTCTTAACGTCCAATAGTGGGATTGGAACCCCGATCAACTCCTTACTTCGCGACTCTAGAACAGACGCTCGAACAACTGACCAACGTCAATGAAAGACGTTCATTAGAAAGAAACATATACATTGTGTCTCAATAATGTCCAAGTAGCCCTCATATAGAGACTGAATTTATAACTACAGAAAAATCTGTGCTTTACTAGGCAGAGAGCTTATGCGATAGTAATGCGTCCGTCGTCAGTCCGTCCGTCTGTCTGTCTGTCTGTCTTTAAACAATTTTTCAAAATGCTACTCCTCCTACAGTTTGGTCTGATTTCAGTATAACTTGGCACACAAGTAGACTACACTAAGAAACATAATTCTGTTTATCGGTTTTTTGATATTGTTGAAAAGTGTTGCCGCGGTTACTAAAAATAAAATTTTTTGTGAAATACTTTTAAAATGCTAGTCCTCCTACAGTTTTGGTCTGATTTCAAGATAATAATAACTTGGGACACAAGAAGACTACAATAAGATACATAATTCTGTTTATCGGTTTTTAATTTCGTTGAGAAGTGTTGCCGTGGTCATTGAAAATAGAAATTTCTGTGAAATTCTTTTAAAATGATACTCATCCTACAGATTTGTTCTGATTTCAAGATAACTTGGCACACAAGTAGACTAGACTAAGATACATAATTTTGTGTATCGGTTGTTGCTTTCAATGAACAGTGTTGCCGTGCTTACTAAAAATAAAAATTTCTGTGAAATATTTTTAAAATGCTACTCTTCCAATTTGATTGATTGCATATTGTTTAACGCCCCTCTCGGGAATTTTTCACTCATATGGAGACGTCACCGTATGCCGGTGAAGGGCTTCAAATTTTGACCTTAACTAGGCACTCAGGGTCATTGAGCAGTGAGGGATCTTTTTTGTGCTAACGCCTTCCGCAGACACGGGACCTCGGTTTTTAAGGTCTCATCCGAAGGACCCGCAACTTTCACTTCAAAGTGCCGAGCTTATAGCGAAGGAACAGTTGCTTCCCATTTTTTATCGACTGGGTCAGTCGCGGCCGAGTTAGGAACTCAAGACCTCCCGTTCAAGGAGCGAGCGCTCTACCGACTGAGCTACCGTGAACGGTCATTCCAATGTGTTTGTTTTGATTTCAATATAACTTGGTAACAATTAGACTACAAAGACACATACTTCTGTGTATCGGTTTTTGATTTTGATGAACGGTGTTGCCCTGGTTACTAAAATTAGAAATTGTCTGTGAAATACTTTTAAAATGCTACTCCTTCTACAGTTTTGGTCTGATTTCAATGTAACTTTGCCTGCAAGTAGACTACACTGAGATACATGATTATCTGTTTTTGATTTTGATGAACGGTGTCGCTATGGTAACTAAGATTGAACCTTCTGTAAAATTTTATCAAAAGCTACTCCTACGGTTGTAGTCTTATTGCAGTCTTGTCACAAAAAGACACTTAGTCAAGTATCGTTATTTTACTGATTGCTTTTGTAAAGTTTCGTTTCCCGATTGCTACTTTTCTCTTCCTTTATTATAAGTACAAACCAGTATAGCTACAGTCTCGACAGAGACTTCTGGTTTCTATCATCCAGCAGCTTTTCAACTCTAATGACCAACTATGGGTTGCTGTTATTCACGATCTCAAGACGAAGATGTTCCTCCAGCTGTGCCAAAAAGAACAAAATGTAAATCAGAGAATCATATACGGGTAAGCTCACATTGAGCGTAGATGAGCAAAAGATAAAATAAATGTGAATAATTTAGTGAACGATGAAAAAGCTTGAAATGCTCTATTTGAAAAGGAAAAAAAATCAGGTATTACTAGTATTTTTTTACTGCGGGTATGTTAGGCCGTGAACCTTTCTCTACGTGTGAACGGAGGTAAGGAATGGGGGGGGGTCTCCGAATACTCACTTCTTTAATCATTGAAAAATCTTATGGCTTATGCATGGTTTATTTTGGGTTGATATACGCTATATTGCTTGCAATGACAGATTTTCTAGTAACTGTTGTAATTGCTTTTGGTATGAACTTATGTCAACGTTTTTCCTTACGAAATAAGGTATCATTTTTAAACATCTATCGGGATATAAATACGGGTTGGTCGCGAGATTAAATTCCATAAAGCAATTGACCAAATTTTCAATTAAAAGTAATGGTAATTTAATTAATTACTTTCCAAAAAGGCATGTAATTCACAATTACTTTTCAATTACTTTTCAATTACATTCAATTACACTGATTTTAAATAAATGAAAAATAGCCCCTTCCCCCTCAATTTTATCAACAGTATTTATGAAAGGTTAACTGATCTTTTGGACCAAATAATTTTAATAGTAAAATTTCTTGAAAAGAGCTTCCCTTTTTAAAGTAAATTGATGACGTCAATTTTCTTTTTTTTTTTAAACTCTATAATCAAATAAATCTTTGTAAAGTTAACAAATAAAATTAGTATTTTGATTTTTTAATTAATTAATCCGTATGAAAATTTAAAGTCCAATGGCTTCTATTTATTTTGTTTGCCATATCTTCAGCTTGTGTTAGAAGTTATTTTAAACAGGTGCTAATTAGTGCCCTGGGGTCATGTACTTATTCCTAAATAAACATTTTTCACACATTTAACTTCGTCTGTTAGTGTTAATATACACACTTTTTGACTTTAAATTGTAGTTTGGCACAGAATAAGTCAAATATCCACATTTTGAGATAAACTTATGATGCTGAAATTAGGAATTTCAAATATTTAGGCAAAAAGAATCAACTGTACATTTAACATAAATTCATGGGAAAGGTTAAAATGATTCCAAAATTATAACACACGAATTCTGGTAAAACCGTGAGTAAACATTCTACTAGTCAGTATCTACGGTATATGTTTGCATTTTTCTCACAAAAAACCAGTGGAAAGATTCTTCAGCATGGCAGGAAAATCTTCAAATCTAACAGAGATAAGTTAGGGGACACAGTATTTGAAAAGTATGAAAATTTTGATATTATTATTTTAAAAATGTTGTAAAATAATATGTTACGAGTGTAAAGGAATTTACACCACTATTTAGCTTTATACGTGTATTTTTGAATGTAATCTGTAATTTAATTAATTACATTTGTAAAGTAATTGTAATTTAATTAATTACATATCAAAATCCATGTAATGGTAATGGTAATTTAATTGAAGGTTTTGGGAAAGTAATTGTAATTTAATTAATTACTTTTCTATGTAATTGACCCCATCCCTGTACATACTTTGTAATAAATACATGATTTTTGCATATATGCGATATGCCTGACGTCACAATAGCCGTATCAGCCCTGCAGGGCTGATAAAGGTATCAGCCCTACAGGGCTGATACCGATCATTACATGTATCACACCCTTAATAAATCAAACCACAAAACAGTACTTGTGATAATACACAATGTTTTGGTGGGTTCATATGTTCTCTTAATTTTAACTTTTTGAAAATAAGGATAATCTAATTTAAAAATAATAAATTATTTTCAGATTACCGATCCAGTGCATTGAAATAGAAGTAAGACAAACCCAAATCGTATGAGACATCTATGTTAGAAGTCCATGCATGATTATTTACTTAATTTCTTCTCATCTGAATGTGTGTTGTATTTTATTACTAAGTATTATTACTTCGGCCTATGGCTGATATTGGTGTCTCAGGCTGATACAGGATGTGATACGGAAAAGGGTATGCATTATTCTCTATTTATCTTCATTGTCTGGTAAAACACTCAGCTTATGGGCAGGAAAATTGGGCCATTGAACTTTTTTCTAACGTCCATGTTAAACGTATTAAAGTGTTACACTAAAAACATATCTTATTATAAATGTTTGTTTGTAACAATCATAAATATTATATTTAATATATGTTATACATACATGTATATTAAAATATCGTTACCACAAAACACATAATTACTTTAAACATATGTTCAACATAGTTTTTAAAGATATGTTAAACATACTGTTGAAAACTCATATGTTCATCAACGTATGTTTAACATATGTTCAACACATGGTACTTAAAACATATATTGAACATAGGTAGTTATTTTACCAGTATAAATTCATTTGATTATAAAAGATGTCTTATACATCTCTTCCTCTTTTATCTCCTTTGTCTGATGTTTGATGGCGGAAAAAATGATCAAACATGTACAATGTAAGCTTTCAAATAATTCTTCTTTTTGCTACTAAATATGTAGGCTAGTACTTCTTTTTGTTGTCCATGTTCCTGCACCTATACTATCTAAGAAACACAGCATTACATTTGATGAAATAATCATTGGAATTACATCACAACTCCTTTAGAGGTATAAGTATGTATATAAACGTAGTTAAAAGGAGAAGACAGGTATATTTAATGAACTTGTTCTTCATTTCCCGACATGCTGCTGGTGGTAAAAAGAAATTAAGTATATCAATTAAAGCTTTTTGACTTTATGGTGATATACATGTAATGGCTTTAAAAAATAAACGTTATTGACAATTCTATAGACACATTTGTAGCAAATGTGTAAATTTTTGTAAGCGGTGCATCCAGGTAGCTGCTATTTATGTAATTACATGTACATTGGAACTAAGGTATCTCTAACTTGGATATATTGAACACTATGGATGCTTAAAATAATTTTGAAGACCAAAGCACATTTTCTTTTTTTAAAGCTTGGTAAAATTTTGCAAAAGATGACCAACCAAGAAGGTAAATCCCACAAAGTTGAATGTCAAATCGACATAAAGGTCATGAAACAAGAAATAGAAATGTGGGATACTAAAGTTGTAGTCCCATCCAATCAAAATTCAGGTTTAGGTACATGTATAGGCAAAGTCAAAGTTTTTTTTAAGGGACGGAAATCTAGACAGGTAAACCAAAAAACTTCAGAAAGTGTATAATACACCTCGAAATTTTCAATAACATGTACATTATTCAGAAAAATAAAAATAATAACATCTTTCCATGAAATAAAACTTGAACATTATTTCTCTATTCACCAGAATACATATGCAAAATAAAAAACACAAAATATTGTGACTGTATTTTGATAAAAAAAAAAGAGCTTTAAATAAAAGCTATGTGATTAATGTAACGCCTTATTACATGTATAACGCGTGACTAAATTTTATCATCAATCAACTAATTAAATCAATCTTACTGATTGATACTGATTTATGAAACGAATACTTTCTTGGTATTTAGTTTTTTTTTTTTGGCCCTTTGTTTTGAATTTACATGTAAGATAAACACGGCTGAAAGTCTTACTGAACGTGTCATAATAAAATACTGAGATGATATTTTTATATGATTGATTTGTCTTTTTCCACAGAAAGGCAATTAATTTAAACCCATTAGTAATTCAAGGTCTGTTGAAGTTCAATTATTTAACACGCACAAAAAAAAAAAAAAAAAAAAAAAAAAAAAAAAAAAAAAAAAAAAAAAAATAAAAAAAATGTCCTTTGTCTTAATTGAATAAGCTTTTTTTTTATTATAATCCATTGTTCTTTAAACTAAAAGCTTTCTGAAGCAACATTAAAGAAATAGCAGGTAAAACCTGAAAAATGATGCATGTTCGAAAAAATAACTATTTTTGATTGCTTAAATCCTGTTTTAGAATAACTTTTTAACGGCAATGTTCATGGACTGAAACGGGGATTCCCAATACTCTGTATTATAATTCGCGCAAAATAAATGAAAAACAACAACGAAACAAATCAAAGGATAAAAGAACACTTGGAGGTAAAGTATGGTGTTTAATGGGCGGTGTCAATTTTATAGTTTAAAATTTTGATTTCTTTCATGCTTTATACATGTACATTGCAATACACCTACGCTACATGAGAAAAAAAAAGAAAATCAGTTTAATATATTTATTCAAAAATCTACGAAAACCGGAAATGTAGAAAAGTATAGGCGACAAAAAATTATTTGAATATTTTTCAAGTGTCTTGTTAATCTATTGGCATGACTAAGTATAATACCTCTCTACCTAAATCGACATAGGGGCCCACTGGATTTTTTTCACTACATTTAAAATATATCGACTGAAAATTATTTCAAATATTGATCAACGCATAAGGTGTTTAAAGGAACACATCTTTTTGAAAATCCTACAATTTTTTTTTTTCGAGAATCTATGTTTGATAACCATTTACACATATGCATGTAACAATTGCTTGTATTCTGCAATGAAAGAACCTAAAGAACCTAAATCTGGACTAGCTTTAGCTCATTTCAATAAATTACTCCATTCAATAAATTCAAGAGTGAAACTGATTGATTAAAAGATAAGAGTTTATATACCCAAATATGATTAAAATATTTAATTCGACGTGTTTAAAATTTTGTCATATCAGTTTTTTAAATTAAAGATATACTCTCTACGTAAACTTTATATGAAACATATACTTGTGAAACCAAGAAGAATATGCATAAATACAGCTTTTTTACGCATTTTGATCCTGAAAGAACATGTTATTACGTACACAGTATAACTTATATTTAGAGGCAATGCTACTGAATTTATAACTACAAAAAAATTTTTGCGAAGTTTTCATTACCTAATTTTTAGGCCTTATAAGCAGCTATGGGGTGCTCTAATTCACGACTTCAAGATGAGGAGGTACCTACAGTTGTATCAAAAAGAGCTACAAAACATTCCCCAAAATCTAAATCAGCGAAACATGCACGGGTAAGTATACATTGAACGTAGATGAGCTAAAGTTAATACACGTGTGAACAGTTGGAACACGTTTGAACGATGAATGAGCCTCCTGTACGAATAAAGCATGTACTTAAACTTAAAAGGTAAAAGACAAAAAAAAAAAAAAAAATGATTGAAATTGACTTTAAGCCCTCTCGCTTAAAGTCATCATTTCGTAAGTTCTTTTGGTCGGTACAACGAACTTGTCATCAGATACAATTAATCATAAAGTCAACTGCTGACTGACATTTTTCATACAAATTGTTAGGCCATTATTTACACACTGAGCGAACATTTTTTGCACGCAAATAAAAGTTGGTTTACAGATTATGCTGCTGCTGATTTTTTAAAAATTTCTTTTAATTTTAAAGCAATTGCATTAATAACTCAATGTTATATCATATATAATATTTTACTTTCAATTTTTTGAAAGACATCAAACGACACTTCATACGAATGCTGTCCAGAACAAAGTGGCTCAGGCAATTCTGAAATACAGGAATCGCTTTATGAAAATAAACCAATCAGTTTGCGACAGGTTTGGATTTTCATCAAGTCTCGTTTAAAACGAATCCATATTCAAAAGGGCAATTTATCTGGAGATTTACCCATCAACCCAGCATTGGATCCAGTAAAATTCGTGGACAATTCTGGGATAAATGAACAAGCTAAGCCATACATCAACATTGTTCCTGATGCACCCCCTCCTCCAGTGTTACAAGCATGAACTGTGTAAATAAAGTTAATATAATTTTAATATATTTAGTGTTGCTTGGACATTTATTCTGGAAAAAAAATAGAAATCAGTAAAATTATGCACATTAAAGCATATGCATACCAATGGTGGCCTCTTTTGTCTATAAAGCTTGCAATGTGGTTTTGGTATTGAAATCCTGGTCAGCAACTGCTAAAATAATCATTGTTTAAAGCACTATTAAAATCAATATTTTAATCCATATTGAAATCTTTATTTCAAAAGTGAACATTTTTTCAATAGTGGTCGTATTTCAATAGTGGTTACTACCTGTGTTTTGTATTGAAATGCACTCTCACCCACTATTAGATAATTATTTCAATAGTGGTTGCAACCTATGTTTGTTATTAAAATGCACTCCTAACCACCATTGAGATAATTATTTCAACAGTGGTCGTTATTTCAATAGTGGTTGCAACAATGCATATGTCATTGAAAATAAATCTCTGTGGGAAAGTATTTTTATCGCTCTTTGTTCGCTCAACGGCGATATCTTTCGGCAGGATGAAGATCATCATGAACCAAGGAGTGTTTGGCTGTACATGTAAAACAATTTCTTTTTATTCATGAGTGGCATGAAAATCATTTTTTTGCAAAATTGTATAGTACTGCAAAGCAAAGTTTTCAATGGATGTTTTTTCGTAAGTTACATTTAAAAATTCCAGATAATTTTGTATACTTCTTTGTCGATGTCACAAATTGTTAAAAAAAGTAACTGTTTTCTCTCCTTTGGAACATTGGAAAGACGGAGTAAATCACGCATTGCAAGGTTCCCAATTATAATGCCATTGTTGTCACATACATGCCAGGATCTGTAAAGAACAATGTTCCCTGTAACGCAACACGTCTTCTCTCGTTATTAACACTTATTATGTACATGTATTACCAAGACGGTGTGTTGCATCGGGAAAAATGTTCTTTTAATTTTCTATATATGTTCAGCATCTTTTTCATTTGGATCATCAAATTGGAAATTAAGATCACCTTTGATAAGTAAATCACGAGGAATGAACACAAGACTACCCAGATAGTTGGTCCATTATAGAAAGGAAACTGAATTCTGGATTTATTTTATTTCAAACAAGTAATATGACAAATCTGTTTCCAGACCCTTATTACATTTTTTCATGATTTTAACACGAAAGGTGAGGGTAGGGTTAAGACCAATCGTAATTTATCTAATCTTTGTAATCATTGAAACTCAATAGTAACTAATATTGTAAAGTCACCCTGACAATACTTTGGTTGTTAAAAATATTGTGTCATATTTTCAGGAGTATTGTACAACAATGTATTCGTGAAATTTGTTAATCAAACGTGAAGCGTAAAAAATCCTTATATTTAAGACTTTAAAAAAAAATTGAAAACATATATTTTTTTTCAAAATCAATCACATTTATAAAGACGATTTTTCAACATTTAATTAACCCTTCCTCACAAGAAATTTAGGTCCATACTATTTGATCTCACAGACAGACCTCGTAAAATGAATTACCGTTTTATTATCTATCTGCAAAGTTATTTTGTTAAAAGAATCTGACAATTAATTATGATTGGTACCGATTGTACCCTGGTATAAGCACCTACATTTGTATTAATCTGAAACAGGGAATCTGAAGCATTATTTGTTTTTAAAAAAAAGCATGCATAAGAAGAAAATACCTGCTATAGCTTTCGTCTCGACATTTAGATGTATAATCAACAAATATATATAGTTCCATTCATATTTCGACTAGATTTATCCAAGTGAACTTGAAATGAAAGAAGCACAGAGTCCAAAAACATTGGTTTCATATTTGAATATTAGTATAGTAAAAAAGAGACTACTGGTAAACTTACATCAATGATAATCTTACTTAATTTAACTTTTATAGTAAACTTGATACAAACTTTTCTATTATCAACTTCTTTTTATTTATTTAGCAATATAACCTCATCACCATCACATGGGATTTATAATTCCTTGTTTATTCGACACCCCAGAGTAAGCTCAAACAATCCGAAAAACGAGATATATGAAGATATTGAAAAACTACTATTAAAAAAAAACAAGTATCAACAGTCATATAAAGTCATAATTTTGCATGCTCTATGACCTGGGTAGACAATTCAATGAAGTCGAATATTGCCTGTCGTTTATCATATTAATTTAAAGTTAACATCACTGGAAAATCTAATATAAACGTTCAAAGGTAATGGCCAAGGTTAAAAATTGCTAAAGGTAAGTCGAACTCCAAGATCAAGTTAAACGCAAGTACGTTAAAGCTTTTCAGAGAATATCGCAGTGTACTTTGTGCCTTTACTTCTGAGAACTTCAAATACATATTAATTGAAAATGATATTGGGCACTGCAAACTTGAGCTGCTACATGTATGATGAGGAGAGTGTCATAAACGTAACGTATTTCAAGCTGCATATAAAGTTTCATAAACTAGTGTAAAACAAACGTGTTTGTATCTATTTTTTTTTTAGAAAATATTATACATATATTTTAAATACTTTTTCTTCATTACTATTGTTTAAAAGCAAGCGTTTTCAAAATATATACAATTACTCACATGGTTTTTCGCACAAATTAAGGTCCCATTGTGTTAATGCAAAATTGTGTAACGTGACAAAATTTATTTCAAAAATGAATTATAACTTAATTTTGATCATATCCTATTACTTTAAACATAATGTACACATAATAGTTGTTAGGATTTTTATATGCATTGGGTGATATATGTAATTTCTGTACTTTATGTATATTTATATGATACTAAGGCGCAAGATGATAGAAGTGTTTCTCATCTGTTCGACTGTTTTCCATGTTAAAAAGGTGACATTTTTGCAGGTTAACTTCCTGAAATGTAGCATTATGAAAGTTACCTAACGACGCAAAATTTCAAAGTTTCGGACCATAAATTAAAAAAAAAATCTTTTCAATATATACAATTTAATTTGTTGATAAAGATAAACAATACTTTGTTATCCCATCCTTTCACATGATTTCCTAATGCAGTTTTGTCATTTTTGGTGCTTCATTTCGACAAAACCATGACAAGTTGTGAAAACGTGTAAAGTACCTAGAAAAATACTCATCTGTAAGAAGTCAATTTGAACATTCCAACCAAATAGTATCAAGGAAAGTTCGATTAATTAATTTGTAAATACCTATGATAGAATTGTATACATTTAACATCATACAATTTATTAACAAATTCCCTTTTAGAACTGTGACTTTTGATAATAATTTTGGAGAATATGCACCTTTAACATGAAATATTTAATGATAACATGATAACATTGATATATTTATTTCAATAGTGGTCGTATTTCAATAGTGGTTACTAACTATATTTTCTATTGAAATGTACTCTCAACCACTATTGATATAATTATTTCAATAGTGGTCGTATTTCAATAATGGTTACTTACTATGTTTGCTATTGAAATGCACTCTCAACCACTATTGATATAATCATTTCAATAGTGGTCGTTATTTCAATAGTGGTTGCAACAGCCCAGTCTTCACACATTTCATTAACTTTTCTGCAAATATCTTGGCGAATTTGTACTAAGTTCTTGCATCCTGAGATCTTTCTCTTTCTGCTATACCTCCTGTAGATCCCCCTTCTTCTCATCCTACTGACCCTTACGTCGCCGACGTCATTCCACTTCCGCTCCATTTCTCTTTTTGTAGAGAAGTCATTTTATTAAAGGGAAACCATGCTCTGCTATTCAACCAATATTTCTAGTTTAATAAAAAGAAATAAAATCCATCGGAAACATTTCAATAACTAAAGATAATAATAAAACGAAAGAACTGGTTTTCTCATATAGCATGCTTACAATTAAAATAGCAATAGGGTTAATGATAAATTGAAGGGAACATTACTGCAGGGTGATGCATCAAAATATGCCAATGGGGGACATTTGATTGATTATCTCTTATATCAAATAATACTGTATAGGGGATTAATTTCACGGGTTGTAATTTTCACGTTTTCCTTCCATCTGACACGATCGCGGTTTCTTAATAAGTATATATTCGTGGAATTGGTATATAATGGAAGTTATCTCCCTCGTCTATATCTGTTTAATCCATATCGTAGCAACATATAAACGACATTAGTCAGCATTTTGTCCTTTTTCACGAACAACATGGTAGATTGATATTAAATTGTTAGGTATAATAAATAATTGACTTTTAATCAAAACAAGTGCAGTTATCAAAATCTGATTAAAAACGTCAAATGACTTGCTATTACGATGAGTGCATGTACGTCTTCAACACAATGCGGCGAAAAACCACTGGATATTAATAAATTTGTTAATATAGGTCGACAAAATGATATCTTTCCACATCTTTAGAAAGCTCAATAGTTATTTGAATGATTTTTAAAAAATCAAAATGTCGATAAAACTATGAATGATAATGTAGGTAACAAATACACGTGATAACTTAACGACGTTCGATCCTGATATTTAAAGTCTTAAACTTTTTTTGCCAAGTATATTTTTAGATTCTACATACATAGCTTAATTGAAATTCAAATCAAAACACGGGGGTCAATATGCTTCTTTTAGCGCTACAGTACATTTAATATGACCTTTCTGCACTGAAATTTGTGTCTTAATTAAAAATTACATCTTCGACGTTTCCCTTCAATATTTTTATCCAATTAAAGCATGAAACAAAATGAACTCGAAGTCTGTTTAAAAAAAGACACTTAAAAAAGTTTTAAATTGCTTTGCATAATCAATTATTTGACCTTTTTGCACTAATAAAATGTTATTTTTCCGGCATTGAAAATATAATGAGCAAGATTAAATTATTTAAAAGTCTTAAACTTTTTCTGATTTTAAGCAAATAGGTCAAAGTTATCTTGAATATTTAGAAAAGAACATCAAAAGTGGGGGTATATGATGTACATTTTCAGATATTACTAAAAAAGTGTGAATTTTACGTTAAAGTTGGCTCAATTTTTTCCCGGATTTTCAGAATATATTTACTATATTTGTCACACTTTGTTGATAGAATTCATAAGAAATAATCTAATAGATATTTCATAACCAGCATAGCATATTTCACTGCAAAAATGCATGGAAAAATAGGCATCCAAAATTAACAGTACTGTTATAGTTCAAATGGAAAAAAACTGATCATTTTCGTCTGAAAAACCTTCCGCCACAAAATATAGTCCCTAGCTTAATTCTACTTGTATGGAATTTAATCGCGTTTTTTCATTGAATATAGTTTAATTTGCATTGTAGAATTCAGTTTTATTGTTAGAACCTAAAAATGATGCTTAATTTTATGAATAAAGGATCTTCGCGAAATACGCTTTAAATATCAGGATCGAACGTCCTTAAGTTACGCACAGGTAATCAAAACTCACGACTCACGTGTTTTGATTGATGAAACATGTAGCGTCGGCTATTAAAACGGCATTTTAACAAATACAAGTTATTACATGTATCTGCTGATTTGAATTAAAGTAAAGCGTGATAAATAAAATGATTGAATGACAAGTACTACTCGTAATTAGGCTGAGATGACCACGTATTGCACGTAAATATATTTAAACCTATCGCAGTCTATTCTCAAATTTCCAAATAAAACATGAAGATTATTGAAAATTTATTCACTGTTTCTTGAACTCATGGATTTATTGACACCGTGAATTTATCGAATATTAGCACCGCGAGTTAGTTTCCCCCTATGCAGTACCTTGTATATATAAACAATATGTTTTCTTCATTTCCAGATCTTTTTGTTTTTTGATATTATTTTTCCAACTTTGTGTAATTTTGTTTAATGTCTTTATTTAGTTGATTTTGTTCTTATTGTAAAATAACCTTATTTCACGAGGAAATAAGGAAGAAATAAATGTTAATGCATAATAATATACCCGCGATACCTCAGAATAAAAAAGGAAGGGAAGTCAGTTTATAATAAAGAAAAATCTACAAAAGCTAGACTTTGTTAAGTACGAAAGCTTATAGGAGACAAAAAAAGGTTATCCTAATTATTGCTATTGTCTTATTCACATACCGTATAGCAGGTATTCTTGGCGGGTGTAAAATTTGGCGTTTTGCCTGCTCAAAGGTATGCCAATAATTTTGGCGTAATTTATTTTAGCGGACACATTGTTTGCAGATAGACGTTAAGAAGAGTACCGACTATTTTGGCGATAAAAATTTTAGCGGACTACATCGAAACGCTCAGATAAGCCAAAATTAGCACCCGCTAAAATAACCCGCTATACGGTATTGACATGATTATCAACGTATCAATCTTTATCTATACATTGAGTTGTATAGTATACTACCATGCAAAAGAAGCGCAACAAGCCGTAATCTACAAATGTTTGAATTTTTTAACAAATGATTTTCAAAATTGTAGTAATTACAGTAAGGCTAAACTCACCTTTCAAAACATAAGAGATTTGATAAAAAGTTAAATGATTATCTTTAGAAAGTAATATATGACTGTTATAACACCCCCTCCCAGTCATTCAATCAAAACGTGCAAGACTGCCCTACACAAAAAATGCAGCTTAATTTCTACGATAGAATAGGTTTATTAATATCGAAATCTTATTGAAGGAATTATTCTTTGCCATTTTTAAATGCCTGTTTTTCACTATCGTCGCAAACCACGGCCAAAATGTACGCTCCTCTCCCATCTGGCCGTGGTTGAACGAGGAGAGAATTCTTCGTAGCTCATTAAAATATTGACTAATGCGAGTAAAACATAGTTGGATGATGAACTTTATCACGACCTTTCAATATCCAGTCACGTGCACAGTATAGGAAATATTTTTTTAAATACTGTTACGTCCGTTGTTGATTTCGATTGCGATGGAAACAAAACTTGCCACTGACTGAATATGATGTCACAATATAAAGGTGTAAATATTCAAGATTTCGACACTTTTTGTGATCAAGCAGCCACGGGTAGGAGAGAGCTATATATGCAGATTCCGGACCGTGGCTTGAGACGATGGATTTTCACCTGATTAGGTCGAATTTTCTCTACCCTAGCGCAGTGTAATAACCTTGGACTTCCAGTACAATTACTGTCATTAATGCGCAATATATGTAAGAACTTGTTGACTCGTAATGTAGAGAATTTTTGCATCAGAAAATCTCTATCACGTTTATTTTGATATTTTCCCGCTACAGCAATGAAAATGCGTACTTAAGTCATTTTCAGGAAGTCTTAGCATCTCTACGGGAAACGGAAGGAGCATTTATTTTTTGAAATATTGCTGCATTACTGATGATTAACAGTGACCAACCCTTAAAACTCCAAAATATTGCCAATTGTTTTGTTAAACATGTAATTTTTAAGCGGACTCAAACTTGACTTCCAGTAATTACCGATATTTACAAAATTGAAGCTATCCATACTTTTTAGATATAGTTCTTAACTATATATAATTATGACCCCCCTCCACCCCCCACCCCTAAAGTAGGGTGTTACGTTTCTTTTGATTGTCAGTATATTTTTTATACATAATTAAAGGCTGCTTCTTATGTATTTGTTTTATTTAATATCTTTTACTTGATATCAACTTATAAGATGTATTTAAAATATTGATTAAAACAAGCAATTCTGTTTTGAAAAGCTGTATTAAGTAGGGAAAAACCAGTTGTTGTCATATTCCTAACTTATAAAATCCCCTTCTAATGTGTTCTAGACATTCTTTGGATTTTTCGAGAATATGCCTTTGACAAAAATATATATTTCTTGAATATCCAGTGTCTGACATTTCTTATTTACGGCTGTGGTTGATATTTTAAAAACTTGAAGATAAGAGTTTGGTGATGAGTTTGCTGGGTCTGGCAATGTTCCTTTCTTTGTTTGGATAGGAAGGATTAAATTGAACATACCTTTAAATTCAAATACGTTAAACCTAATAAGGACTGAAAGTGATTATTAAGAATTTCATCCTTTGAAAGTGATCAGAGTTTTAAATGCTATGTTTTTATTTGTTAAATATCTATTTTTACACAACCGTTTAACAGGAAGGTTTAAAATGGGACTAAAATGGGGATTCTAATAATTTACACAAAAATGATAATAGCACAGCGAAGCTAAGGATAAATCAAGGATTCTGGGGGTAAAGTATGTGTATTAAATATACCATGGGTGGCTTTTATGTATCATTACGATCAGTGCAGTGGTTACAATGATACAAGTATTTCATTTTTATCATATGTCTCATAGGACATGTGAATAAAGTAACTGAAAAATATTGTAAATAAAAATCATAGCTATTATAAATTGCGTTTTCAATTAAAACAATCTCTGCAATTTTATAGTTTTTCTTTTTATTTAAAATGGAAAAATGCTACAGCTACTGTAAAAAAGAACATTTACTTATATACAAAAGTATTAAGCAAATAAAGAACAGAGCTAATCCTTACTTCAAACATTGCTTTGACGTCATTCCTTTGTTCTTGCAGTCTAAAAATTTACCTCTGGTAGTCCAATATTTGTGAGGGGTCTGATATTAATCCTAATATCAAACTGTCTCAGTACTGATATCCTTCAAAATTGGACTGCTATTGAACAAGGATAGGACCGAAGTTCCAATACCTTATATAAACAAAGGGAGGCGGAAGATCCAATTTCATTTGGGGGTTAGGGTTCAAATTTCTCTTCATACATTATCATATTACATGAAACTCTAGTTTATATTTTTTTATTCATAGATTTTATATATGCTCTCATACTTAATTACAGACAACAATAAATTTGTTTACATTCAATGCGTGCTTTCAGTTCTTCTCCCATGTAATTCATACAATACAATTAATACGATTCCTCTTTGGTATATAATTATTCATGTTCAGTTCAAAAAGCTGCAAAAATATATGACATTCATATATCATATGAATCTTCACAGTGGAAACTTTATACAAGACTTAATGTATACAAAGAAGAAGACAAAGGGGTGGGATGGAGGAGGGAGGGTAAACACAAAAAAGTTTAGAATTTATTCATCGACACTGCATTCACATGAACAAAGGTTACTTCGACCAATTTCCGTTCAGCTAATTGGCATTGCGTTTAAATCTATAAAACCTAAACATTTAGAATAAAATGTACATGAGTTTCAGTTAAAAAGAAATTCACTTCAGGAATGGCTATTAAATCAACCTTCTATACAGATATAATCAGATGTGATAACACTTCGTAATAGCAATGAAATACTTTTTGGAAATACTATATTCTGCAAATTACTTGGTAATTAACCTGGATTGAAATAAGATATATATGTATTATTGCTATATATATCATATATCCATCCATCTTCCCGAATATACATCATGAGTTTAAAGATAATTTATTTGTCTTCTTTCATAAATTAACTTAGAACACCTTAACAATAGATTTCAAAAGAAAACTTTAAAATAAAACATAAAATTCACTTCGGTAATAATGATACAGGGAATATAAAGATTTCCTCTCTATATTATAATTAAGATTAAAGCCAGTTGTATGAGCAGAAAGGTCATCTTTTGTGCTTATTTCGTACCTCTCATTCATTCTCTTTTCGTTAAGCAAGAATCAATGACTTCATGCCTCAAAAGAAGATTTTTTTCCGTTTTTCTTTCATTCACCTTTTCAGAACACCTTTGCTAGTATTTCCATTGTAATGCATTGTATTGTCACGGTAGCGACTACGACACTAGGGAGCTTTGAGGTATCTTGTGGATATTCATACACTGAAATAAAATTGAAAAATTAGAAAATACAACTGTGAATGCAAAGACTGATCCTTTTTTTGGTATCAAAAGATATCAGTGTTTCTCTAGATACAAATAAAAAATCGTCTGAGTGTATCAATATCTTAAGGAAACCAGTTGTAGCATCTACAAAATGACTTTGCTTTTCGTACATTGAGAAATTTCATGGAAAAATTCCTTTAAAGAACATTGTTTGTGTCCATGCAATCAGTCACGTTTGATGAAGGTTTTATTTGTCCACTTAGCCGTATATGTAGTCCTTTAGTTCTTTATGTATCATTCAAATGCAAGTACAAGAATAGCACGATGTTAATTAGCAGCACATTATACGTGTAATTTTCAATATTGAACACATTTCGGGAATGAAAGCAATCCCATTGCTAAACTATTTACAAAAAATTGCTTTCTGTAAAGTGACTTCATGTGTTATTTCAATATATATATAATTTACCAGCAGTGTTCTGTATTTGTTGTAATCTATTTTTATACTACCCGTTTAACATTATTGATTTATAATTGGATTAAAACGGGGATTTCCAATAATATACGGAAAAAATAACAAAGTAAATCAAAGGAAAAACGACAAAGTTTGAGGTAAAGTATTGACCTTTTACTCTTTACAGCTTTTTGTTTCATTTCTTGAGAACGAATCTGAAAATTAAAATAGAGAAACTTCAGTTGAAATATGTTACTGAATCCAAAATCTACAAAATCCAGATAGGTATATTGATGTCATTATTTGTGGTGTTGTGACTTGTTATCAAAACTTCCCGATCTTGAAGTGTTATACAGTGAACCCTCATTTATCCGGACGCTTTGGTTCCCAGTCAATTTGTCCGGATATGTGAATCATCCGGATATCTGAATCACCAGTTAAATAAGACAGAATAACATTTAAAAATTTCGTTCCGATGAAAAATCGTCAGGATACTGAACCATCCGGATATCTGGCGTCCGGATATCTGGCGGTCCACTGTACATGTACATGTTTCTCCTTATATATATATATATATATATATATATATATATATATATATATATATATATATATATATATATATATATATATATATAAAGCACTAAAAAACCAACAACACTGTATATCCTAAATGTCGGATCTACCAAGTAGATACAAGGTCACGGATGGAAATTTATATGAAGCACTAAAAATGACCAACGACACGAACAATAAAAATCGTCAAATTTTCCGTACGCCCTGTCCCTTCCTCAGGACAAAGAAAAAAGTTAAAAAGTCATAAGAACAAAGAAAAAAGAGAAACAAAAACAACTAGCACTACTACTAAACTACTAAACACTAGATATTTACATATTTAATTACATGTTGAATTGGAAATTTTTAAGAACACTAATAAAGAAAGAAATCCGGACCGCTATAGTTTTCTTAAAAATTTCCAATTCAACATGTAATTAAATATCTAGTGTTTAGTAGTTTAGTAGTAGTGCTAGTTGTTTTTGTTTCTCTTTTTTCTTTGTTCTTATGACTTTTTAACTTTTTTCTTTGTCCTGAGGAAGGGACAGGGCGTCCCGAAAATTTGACAATTTTTATTGTTCGTGTCGTTGGTCATTTTTAGTGCTTTATATATATATATATATATATATATATATATATATATATATATATATATATATATAGAAAGCACAGAGAAATTCACTTTTACAAGGATACTCACTTCCGCCCCAGCCCGGGGTTGAACTCTCGACCTACGGAATCTGTCTCCTAGCAGTGCAGGAACAGCGCGTTAGACCGCTCGGCTATCTAGGCAAGTTAAAAAAACTTGCTTGCGATGCCGATGGAATTCTCACAACGCTGTCCTACACTACACGGTCATTGAGAATGGAAGTGAGATACAGTTATTTGAACATTAGGTTTTAGAGGATCGTTACCAATACATGTTGTGATAATATTAATTTTATTTATAAAGCACAAATTACAACTCTTAAACTAATATAACTGCCCTAAGTGAAGGAATATTAATATAGAAAACACAGAGAAATTCACTTTTACAAGGATACTCACTTCCGCCCCAGCCCGGGGTTGAACTCTCGACCTACGGAATCTGTCTCCTAGCAGTGCAGGAACAGCGAGTTAGACCGCTCGGCTATCTAGGCAAGTTAAAAAAACTTGCTTTCGATGCCGATGGAATTCTCACAACGCTGTCCTACACTACACGGTCATTGAGAATGGAAGTGAGATACAGTTATTTGAACATTAGGTTTTAGAGGATCGTTACCAATACATGTTGTGATAATATTAATTTTATTTATAAAGCACAAATTACAACAACTCTTAAACTAATATAACTGCCCTAAGTGAAGGAATATTATTTATATAGAGGAAAATGAAACAAACATGACTTTATACACGTTTATTTTGATATTGGCGATTGTTGGTCGTGGCATATTTAAAAGCAGCAAGGGGTCGCCAAGCGTAAAGGGCGACCCCAAATTACAACAAGCAGCAGCAGCAGCAAGCAACATGAAAGCATAATATTACATGTACATGTTCTTATAATAAGCAGAATAATGGCCGTTCCGGGTACACCGCGAACGGTAATTAACCTTACAATTAAATTTTATGTACATGTATTTTAAATAAACTCTACAAGTTTACATGTATGTAGTTATCGTTCTGGGTTATCAAACTGCGAACGATACTAAAGATATTTTAGCAAGCAAAGCACTGTGCATGAAATTTGTTGGAAGCAGTACACATTTTGCACAGCAATTGAGTTTGTTTCAAGCAAGCAAAGCAGACCAATTCATTCATTTGTTGAAAGCAGCACACAGTAAATGAGTTTGTTTTAAGCAGCAGCAGCACAATGAATTATAGCATCAGTTGAATGGCTCGGCGCAAACGGAATATTCAATTGAGACGACAAGGAGAAAAGCCAATTGTAATCCAATGGAATGTCATCAAGGACTCTTCGAGCGAGGCCAAACACGCAATCAAAATTACAGCATACAAGGTCAGGCCCATGGAATGCCACGACGAAGATCTTCCAAGTGAAGTCAATATTCAAGTCAAACCTGAAATGATAGAGAAAACCCCAACAGCAGAGAAAACTTCTTAAATTGATTAATGTCAAGATGTATATTCTACCATTACTCTACAATATGGGGTGGGATGGGATGGGATTTAAGAAACAATCGTGATTGAAAGCATATTTTTTGAAAATTCTGTCTGCTACAAAATTCGTGTACCTTTCGTTTTAGGATCCAGGGCAAAGAGGGGGAATTAGAGATATCCCGAACCCGATCTAAATTATTTTCAAGCTAACCCAACTCAAATAGCAGCAACAAAGTTTTCCTCATAAAATAAGTGCATCTATTCTTTAAATTAATAGATGCTATTATTTATATAGAGGAAAATGAAACAAACATGACTTTATACACGTTTATTTTGATATTGGCGATTGTTGGTCGTGGCATATTTAAAAGCAGCAAGGGGTCGCCAAGCGTAAAGGGCGACCCCAAATTACAACAAGCAGCAGCAGCAGCAAGCAACATGAAAGCATAATATTACATGTACATGTACTTATAATAAGCAGAATAATGGCCGTTCCGGGTACACCGCGAACGGTAATTAACCTTACAATTAAATTTTATGTACATGTATTTTAAATAAACTCTACAAGTTTACATGTATGTAGTTATCGTTCCGGGTTATCAAACTGCGAACGATACTAAAGATATTTTAGCAAGCAAAGCACTGTGCATGAAATTTGTTGGAAGCAGTACACATTTTGCACAGCAATTGAGTTTGTTTCAAGCAAGCAAAGCAGATCAATTCATTCATTTGTTGAAAGCAGCACACAGTAAATGAGTTTGTTTTAAGCAGCAGCAGCACAATGAAGCATTTAGCATCAGTTGAATGGCTTGGCGCAAACGCCACATGGCCGAAACCTTTGGAATCCATAGGTTTCGGTCACCCCATAAAATGGGGAAGCCGCATTCAACTGACCCACGACCAACCGCCCTAAATTTTTACCTATTTACTAGGGAAACTTAAATAAACCCCCAGAAAAAAATCTAAACCCCCATCCCTCGTAAGTAGAATACATCTGTATAATAAATAGACTGAAATTTTTCCCTGACTGAAGCTGTTTGTGAAATTCCAATAGGTTAAATTTAGAATGTTTCTACCCATGGATCTTATAAGTAGGGGTTTCCACTGTTTTGTTGAATATCGGATAAGCAATAAAATTAAATTTACTAGTACTCTATGATATACCGGAATATATCTTGAATGAAATCCATAAGCTTATATCATGCTTATCAAGTTTAGATGTCTGATTACAATACTAAATTAAGACCAAAGAAGATTGCCATTGTGAAATACATCACATCAATTGGCCAAATCTTTGTATATATTAAAACAGATGAAGTTAATGTAGTAATGAAATCAATTCAAAATTGAAGTCCTTTACATAATTGCCTTCTTGTTTATCAATAATTGACTTCTGAAACAAAAATTGTGCTTTAGTCCTTAAAATATCCATACTACTGTTTTATCAGTTTATATTTGTGTGTACTTGACTTGATTACCTTAGTACACTGGATCTTGCAATAATAAATCTTACTAAATAGATATTCCCAAATCTGTTTTATTCCAATGTCATGATGGCCTCATATGCAGCTCTCCCTAGTAGGTGTATAATACACTCTTCTACTGAAAACCCTATCCAATTCATACTTTTCATTTTTTTTTTTTTGAAACTAAGAGTCTGACATGAATTGTCTAACAATAAAATTCCCTTTTATTCCCCAAATATTGAATAAATTGCATGTTTCTCCCCTATCTATGTGTTATGAATTTGAATGTCCAAAGTTTATCAGTCATATCTTCAACCCGAATGTTTTAGTATTCTCATCTGATGTAAATATTCCATGAAAACTTTATTCTCTAACCAATAAAATAAAATTATCAAGTATAGATATATGTGTAAGAAGGCAGACAAAATTTTGAGTAAACAAAAGAATTAAGCCGGAATATTTTAACCAGTATATTCTGTTAATTGTGAAGTGAATCCCTTTTATTTAAAATCATATTTAGTTAACCTTGTCAGTAGTTGAGAAGGAATAATTGATTCAGTTACTATTTTTCTGGGTCACAGCACACCTACAAACCTTTAATACTTACCATAGCTAAAAGAAGAGAATTTGTGATTTAAGCCACTGGTTATAGCATACAGAAGATTATGTTCTTCAACATAAATCGAGCAATGATTTGTCATTTTCCTTAATTAATAAGTCTAGTCCTAATTTACCCTAAACCCCAGATAAATAAAAAAAAATATCAATTCCTTTATTCCCAATGGTTATAGCCTTAGAGGTGAAGAATGCATGAGCTGGAATGAAATGACTTGCATCAATAACAGGGGATAAGTCTATGTCCCTAAAATGCAAAAGCGAATACCCTTGAGTCAGATTGTACGGTCAAATTCATTGTACGAATAATTACACAACTAAAAATAATTAGCTTAGCTCTAATGAGTAAGTGAGCTTCCTTTGATTGCCAATGAATTTGATAATTTTTTTTTTTTTTTTTGCAATTGCCAAAAGGAGCTAAGGTGCAATTAAACACTTGAGAATCTCTGAATTTAATTCCAAGAGTACATCAACTCTGAAGTTTGAAGTAAAGCATTGGCTTGTCTCATTGGTTGATTGTGTTGTTTAATGTGGAGGGCATTATTTTAGCCAAACATGAACTAAGTTCCTATTGCATAATAACATATAGCCCAACTTATGCTGAATATTAGCCTTACAACTAACAATATTTGAATATTCCCTGTTAATCCTCAAAGATGGAAAAGGTATAACTTTGCTTCAGAGACCCCCCCCCTCCCCCGATTATTAATTTAATTTATTTATTTAATATTCCTTTCCTTCTTTCTTTATTTAATGCACTCTATTGCAAAATGCACTTAAAAATTCCCTTATTGTTCAATTGAATAAAGGCTGCGAAAATTGATAGACACCGATTGTAATGTTTTGATCACTTTAACTGCTATTAAGCCCCCCCCCCCCCCCCCCCCCGTTTTTTTTTTTTTTAATTGCACGATTCAAATTTTAAATTATATAACTACAAAAAATATTCCTAAATCTGATTTATGTTTGGTTGTTAAACTAAAACGTAACCTAGTTTTAACACAAATTATGCCACATGTGTGCTGATATGAAAAATTTCAATCCAAGCTAATCTCGCATTTTTGCGAAAAAGAATAATCCATCCATGCATCTAATCATCAAATCAGATATTTGTCTATACTATTTCATGAAATTATTTAAGAAACAATCGTGATTGAAAGCATATTTTTTGAAAATTCTGTCTGCTACAAAATTCGTGTACCTTTCGTTTTAGGATCCAGGGCAAAGAGGGGGAATTAGAGATATCCCGAACCCGATCTAAATTATATTCAAGCTAACCCAACTCAAATAGCAGCGACAAAGTTTTCCTCATAAAATAAGTGCATCTATTCTTTAAATTAATAGATGCTATTAATATAGAAAGCACAGAGAAATTCACTTTTACAAGGATACTCACTTCCGCCCCAGCCCTGTGCTTTCTATATTAATATTCCTTCACTTAGGGCAGTTATATTAGTTTAAGAGTTGTTGTAATTTGTGCTATTATATATATATATATATATATATATATATATATATATATATATATATATATAAAGCACTAAAAATGACCAACGACACGAACAATAAAAATTGTCAAATTTTCGGGACGCCCTGTCCCTTCCTCAGGACAAAGAAAAGAGTTAAAAAGTCATAAGAACAAAGGAAAAAGCGAAACAAAAAACAACTAGCACTACTACTAAACTACTAAACACTATATATTTACATGATTTGGATTTTTTTAAGAACACTATTAAAGAAAGAATCCGGACCGCTATGAAATGCGTCCGGTCTATCGGGTATACTCGGGTGAAGTGCGATTTACATAATTGAACGAATTAATTATGCTAATTTATTACGACAGTCAGTAAATCGTACATTGTTTCATTCTCTCAAAATGGCGTAACTATACTTCATAAAGAATAACCAAAGAAAAATAATATAGAAGCGGCATTTTCACATATGAATTATGATCTATTATAAATTTTAATTTGAAATGTTTTAGGACTGATTATAGGTAAAAAATAATTAATAATTAATTAACAAAGGCGTAAGCAATGCATAGTTATGTGGGTTGTTCGAGAGTTGGTGACGCAAATCAACTGTAGAGTTTACACTAAATTGAGAGAATAATCTTGTTTGGAATCATCAGGAATCGGGTCTAGTTTACGTTCATTCTGGTGAAGTCATTCAGTTTGTTAATACCATTGGGGCGGAATGACTTCAATCTGTGCATCCAGAACTTTTCTTTGCTTTTTCTCTGAGCGTCTGTCCATCTTGGGTTATGATCAATCACCACTACTGTCATGTCCTCCCATTTGTGACCCTCAAGGTTGAAATGTTCCCCAACGGGTTCATTGAGTTTTTTGGTCTTAATGGTCGAACGGTGGTTATTGACTCTCCTGCGGAGATCTCCTGTTTCACCAATATACTGTTTGGAGCAAACTTTGCAACTGATGAGATAAATGCAGTTGTCAGTATGACAGGACAAACTTCCTAGTATTTTGTAGCTGCGGCCTGTAACAGGGCTGTTAAAACTGTCTGTGTCAGTGCTGTGCTTACAAAGAAGACATCTTCTGTCAGAGCAAGTTTTAAAGCCCCCGTTAGGTAATGGGTTGTCTAGTCTGGTTCTTACTACCATGTCCTTTAGGTTCCTAGGGCGTCTGTATGCAGCCAATGGGGGTTCCTTAAAGACCTCTGCCATTCGCTTGTTTGAATGGAGAATTGGTAGGTTCTTTTGAAGGATACCGCTTAGGTTCTTAAGGACGGGATGGTATGTGGTTACCAGAGGGACCCTACCGCTATTCTCTTTCTCTTTGTATCGTAATAGGTTTTGCCTGTCATGTCCCGCCATCTTATCAATAGCTGTTTGTACGTTGCGGGCATTGTAGCCTCTTTTGCAAAGGTGGGACTTAAGAAGACCACTTTGCTCTTGATATAAGCCAGGGGACGAACAGATGCGTCGAATTCTGGTGGCTAGACCCTTAGGCACTCCCTTAAAAGTGTGTGGGGGATGACAGCTAGTGGGCATAAGATATAGGTGGGAATCTGTGGGTTTGGTGTGGAGACTGAATTCGATTTCACCATCAATCAGGGTAGATGTGGTATCTAGAAATACGTTTTTCGAATTAGATACGTCTACTGTAAATTTGATCGACTGATGAAAGGTGTTGGCAAACGTAATGAATGCCTCGAGGCTCTCGCGACATTCCACCCACTTCATCTCTATATCGTCAATGAAACGCAACCAGCTATGGGGCCTAAATGGTGCTTGAAGTAACAAATTGCGTTCCGGTCTGCCCATGAAGATATTGGCATAAGACGGTGCCATTTTTGTACCTTGTAGTGCCATTAACCTGCAGGTATTGTTCTCCATTAAACATGAAGTTGTTGAACTTGAGAACGTGTTCAAGGAGCTTGGCAAGGGACTCGGTAGAAGGAATTTGTATGGACCTACTATCCCAGACTTCTCTACAGGCTTCGATACCCTCATCGTGCGGAATATTGGTGTACAAAGATGTGACGTCCATAGTCACGAGGAGGGTATGATCTGGGAGGCCAGTAGAGGGCGTCTTGTTAATGTAGTCCGTGGTGTCCTTGAGATAGGATGGCAAATTCTCTACGTGTGGACGGAGATGTAAATCAATGAATTCAGAAATTTTCTCCGTGGGGTGTCCAATTGCGCTGACTATGGGGCGACCTGGCATGCCTTCTTTGTGTATTTTAGGAAGCAGATAGAATTGTCCTGGTCTACAGTCAATAGGATTTAAGGTCTCATAGACGTTGATACCAATCTCATTTTTCTCAAACATATCGTCAAGAGTTTTGCCTATTTCCGTAAATAAAATCATTTTTTACGCGGACAGAGGTTGGAGGATTGCAGGATATGAGACAGACATTGTTAAATATTATTTTACGTATGAAACCTGAACATTGTATGCACATATTAATGACTGGTTAAAGCGACATAAGAAATGTACTAGTATTGAGTTAAACAGTGAATATATAGAGAAAAGTAACATGTACTCATATAATGCTTTTGACATCAGTTAACGTCAAGAATTTTCATTTTAGTGCTCCGGGTATGAGTGTGTGTCTTTTTTAATCTAATAAAATATTTTTTTTGTGCTTTGTTTTTGTTGAAAACATATTAATAAAATGAAACATGAATTTAATGAAAATAATAGTTTCATATATTTTATCATATATTTTATCGAAGTTTGTCAGTAATTATCAATGTTGTCCACGAACTTTACGGACAGCCCTCGTATATTGCTGTTCGCATATTTGATTTTTGGTAACCAACGTTTAATGATATCTCTCGATGCACTGATGCCGACTTAAAAAAAACATTATGGACAACACTCATAATCACAATTACTAAATTGTATTCTGCAGTGCAATCTTTGTTTAGACAAGGTTTAACTTCTTCAAACAAATTGTACTCCATTTAAGAAAAATCAAAAGGGGAACCGAGTGATTAAATGGGGGACCTTTGTCGTTTTACGTCAAAGTAGCGTTATGTGACGTCACAAAAGCGACGTTTTTTTTAACCTGTTGACTTTTGCAACTGTGATATAGTCATACATTTAACATTGTTATGAATCAATAACGTACACAATTTACCAAAAGAAAATTTGTTCATCATTAATAACAGTTTTATTTGATTTATGGAGTTTGTAAATATTAGAATCCTCTTTCTTTGTTTGACAATTCATAGCAATTTCTCGATGATATGCTGATATACATGTATAATTGCAAAAAGATTTAAGATAAAATCTAACAAAGAAAGCGGCTTAAATCAGGGAAATATATTTAATTTTATGGTAACCATTAATTGTACATGTATTTTCTGGATAAAACTAAGGAAAAAAATTAAGAAATGTAATTGTACCTATATTTGTTGATTGATTTATAGTAGTTATGTAGATTTTATTGTATAAATTCAGGTTCTAATAGGTGTTTGTTGTTGACGGTGAAATGCGTGTAGAAAGGTCATTATTTATGACACAAGAGTGTGAAAATAGAAGAAATCGTCATATTTCTCGTTTATTGTAACATAAATGTACACTTTTTTCTTAGTTAAAATAAAAAGATGAATCATTTCTTTCAAAAAATATGAATTACAACATTTTCAAACAAAGACTGTTTAAGATATTACCTATTATGCAGGTCTGAATTGTAAAAAAAATACGTCAAGAAAAACCGGTGATACTTACATTGTGCTTCATTATAATTTTTCATGAAGATGGATTACAATGAATTTGCCTACATTTTAAAGATACAAGTCATATAAATTAAATACCTATTGATTTTGAATGTTAATTGACATTTTTGGTTCTTTTTAGCGCATATTTTGGGTAGAATAATAATGTCTGAAAATAATCTATTTTTAGCATTTAACACTGTTTTTGCACGTGCTACTGTGTAAACATAAGCATATAAAGGTATTGTTTTTAATACCTTAAAATTAAGAGCAAGTGGTCAGGAAAGAAATATCAAAGTTTTGAAAATTTCACACAAAGACTTTTCGGACATAGATTCCCCCTTAACAATAAGCATGTTAAAAGCATATAATAAAACAATAAGCATACTAAAAGAAAAATCTGAACAGATTAGTTTTTAAAATTTAGTCTTCAAAAATCATTAAAAAGGGAATAGAATGAATCTCTGCAAATTTTACATGTTATTTTCAGAAAGCACTTTTCAGCTCCGATGAGCAGCTATGGGATGCTGTTATTCACGACATCAAGACGAGGACGTACCTCCGAATATACCAAAAAGAGCAACAAAAAATTCCCATAAACGTAAAGCAGCAAATAAACTGGTAAGCACACTTTGAGCATAAATGAGCAAAAGATAGAACACGTGAGAGCAGAAGCGTGATCGACAAATACTAGTAAGCTAGATACATGAAGGAAGCAGGAGTGCAGAGAGTAAAATGTTGATATTCAAGATAAATGATTTCCAAGTTCATTTGAAATCGAAATAAACAAATTATTTTAAATTAAAATTGTATATATACAGTGTCTAAGCCTTGAATATTGTATTTTGAGCTCTGTAGTACGCAGTTTTGTTTTGGGAAACCCCCAATATAGAAGACCGTTGCTACAGGCATCTATTAAGCTGAATTTTGATTGCTGTATATTGAATTATTTTGCACAAAACTAATGCCGATGACGACGTTTTCTATCTTTAAAAAGTAAGCACTAGATGTTGATTTTTTTTCAATTCAAATTATCTACTTTTGTATATACTGCAAGTTCTTCCTAATCTTTAAAATGTTTTTGCACACAAATGTTTACATTTCAAATGCCTTTGTCCGAGATGAAATTACAAATTGTAAATGTACTTTATTTCTCCATCAATATATTGGCGCGGTTCCAAAAAAAGCACGTGCAGGGCGGAACAAACAACTAGACAGAAGCAGGGTTTGGAGCACGTGGATTGGCGAATTTAAGGCATGTAAATAATTATAAGGAATAACTGACAGATTTTTCAATTTCATGACGACGATCAATCGATTGGCTTGTGTTATAATTTTATTATCACGCAACCCAATTAATTGATCACATCATGAAATCTGAAAATAAGACAGTAATTCCTTAATTAAAGGCAGAGGTTTTCAACCGGTCTGTTTACCTTGTTTGGTGTGGTTTTGATCTTAAACGAGGCGTTTGAGAAGCCCCGTGGGAACGACACCGACTTATGTATAGCTTCCTATATACAGTGGCTGTTACCTGATTGTATTTCCTGTATGCATTTTCCTAAAAATTGTAAAACGCATGCAGCTGATTTTCATGTGTGGATCAATTAAAATGGATGAAATAAAACACGTTATTTGTTGCGGACAGATCTCGAATCCTTAAAAATTCTCAATTTTTTTTCTTTTAAAATTAATATTTTTAAAAATTCGACAATTTTAATATACCGCGTGTGTGTTAATCAAATATAGCATCAAAACCTCTCGTTGTACATGCGATCTGGCGAAAAAAGGGAAGTCATTCAAATTACATGTCGTGCACGCAGAACGAAAGAAGAAAGCGGTTCATAAACAATAACAATTTAACCTAAGTTAAACAATGTTTTGAGAATAAAATGTTAAGAAATATAATAGTCTGAAACAGTGGGACGGACAACTTCGGAATGGACATTTTTCCGAACTTGCGCACCCTTTTCCTTCAAAGCTATCAACTTAGGGTTTTTTTTAAATGGTGGGGTTTTTATAAACAAATTGATTTATGAAAAAAAAATTTCAACATTTTCTGCTAGTTTTTGAGATATTTGAGTTCAAAAAAAAAAATCCCATGGGGAAACATGAACTTAAAAATACCCCACAAATAAAACCCCACAAAAACCCCATGGGGTTTATTTTTCACCCCATGGGGTTAAATAACCCATTTTATTTTTCGTGGGTTTTTTTAACCCACGTCTCACTAAAAATAAAATGTGGGGTTTATTATCCCATTATTTTTTATGTGGGATAAAAAAACCCACATTATTTCTCTTAATGCTTGTAATTTTCAAGTAAGAATTATAAAATAAATATTGTTTGGAGTTGCAACATAAATTAAGTACAATACATGTACATTTTTTTTTTCAAATTCATTAATATAGTTTAATACATTTTATCAACTGATCAAGTGCTG
>NW_026931730.1:0-4907 GCF_032062105.1 Saccostrea cuccullata
TTTTAAATTCTCTCTCTCTTTTTATTTCTTTTAATGTTTAAGAGTTACCAGTGCTTTATATATATTATAAATTGAGTGAGATTGATTTATATCAAAAGAATAATTCGTATGGATGTAAACAAGTATTATTTTTCCTACTGAATATATTATAAACCGTTCCTATAGATTCTGTCTAGACCCACATTCCCCCTTTTCGATATTAATAGATCTGCTCTAAAATAGTGTGAAAATAGTTATAACATACGAAATCCCTTAGGAATAGTCACAAACTAGTCGCCTGGAAGAAAAAAAATAAATATTTTCTCAAGTTTATAATTCGACGTCATTACGTTTTCAGTGAGTAACGTCAAAGTTGTTTTGGTGCGCCTTACTAAAATGCTTATAAGATACTGAAAAAGTGAGATATTTTCAAAATTTATGTATATTTGCATTCAGAAGGAGTCCGGGTATCAAAATTTACCAAAAAGTAAATTTATGAAAATTTGACCTTAAGGGCCCTTTTCTCGTGACGGCAGTCGTATGATAACCAGAAGTCTCTGTCGAGACTGTAGCTCTACTGGTTTGTACTTATCAACCAGAAGTCTCTGTCGAGACTGTAGCTCTACTGGTTTGTACTTATCAAAAACCATTTTACTATTTTATGTATCTTTGTGTAGTCTACTATGTGCCAACTTATTTTGAAATCAGACAAAAACTGTAGAAGGAGTAGAGTTTTTAAGGAATTCCACAGAAAATTCTATAATTTTGAGTAACCATAGCAATACCGTTCATCGAAATCAAAAACCGATGCACTATTCTATGTATCTTAGTGTAGTCTACTTGTGTGCCAAGTTATATTGAAATCAGACCAAAACTGTAGAAGGAGTAGCGTTTTAAAGGAATTTCACAGAAAATTCTATTTTTAGTAACCATGGCAACACCGTTCATCCAAATCAAAAACCGATGCACTATTCTATGTATCTTAGTGTAGTCCACTTGTGTGCCAAGTTATATTGAAATCAGACAAAAACTGTACAAGGAGTAGCGTTTTTAAGGAATTTCAGAGAAAATTCTATTTTTAGTAACCATGGCAACATCGTTCATCGAAATCAAAAACCAATGCACTATTCTATGTATCTTAGTGTAGTCTACTTGTGTGCCAAGTTATATTGAAATCAGACCAAAACTGTAGAAGGAGTAGCGTTTTAAAGGAATTTCACAGAAAATTCTATTTTTAGTAACCATGGCAACACCGTTCATCGAAATCAAAAACCGATGCACTATTCTATGTATCTAAGTGTAGTCTACTTGTGTGCCAAGTTATACTGAAATCAGACCAAAACTGTAGAAGGAGTAGCGTTTTAAAGGAATTTTACAGAAAATTCTATTTTTAGTAACCATGGCAACACCGTTCATCGAAATCAAAAACCGATGCACTATTCTATGTATCTAAGTGTAGTCTACTTGTGTGCCAAGTTATATTGAAATCAGACAAAAACTGTAGAAGGAGTAGCGTTTTAAAGGAATTTCACAGAAAATTCTATTTTTAGTAACCATGGCAACACCGTTCATCCAAATCAAAAACCGATGCACTATTCTATGTATCTAAGTGTAGTCTACTTGTGTACCAAGTTATACTGAAATCAGACAAAAACTGTAGAAGGAGTAGCGTTTTAAAGGAATTTTACAGAAAATTCTATTTTTAGTAACCATGGCAACACCGTTCATCGAAATCAAAAACCGATGCACTATTCTATGTATCTTAGTGTAGTCTACTTGTGTGCCAAGTTATATTGAAATCAGACCAAAACTGTAGAAGGAGTAGCGTTTTAAAGGAATTTCACAGAAAATTCTATTTTTAGTAACCATGGCAACACCGTTCATCGAAATCAAAAATCGATGCACTATTCTATGTATCTTAGTGTAGTCTACTTGTGTGCCAAGTTATATTGAAATCAGACCAAAACTGTAGAAGGAGTAGCGTTTTTAAGGAATTTCACAGAAAATTCTATTTTTAGTAACCATGGCAACACCGTTCATCGAAATCAAAAACCGATGCACTATTCTATGTATCTTAGTGTAGTCTACTTGTGTGCCAAGTTATACTGAAATCAAACTAAAATTGTAGGAGTAGTAGCGTTTTGAAAAATTGTTTACAGACGGACAGACAGACAGACGGACGGACGCCGGACGCATTACTATCGCATAAGCTCTTCTGGTCTCTGACCAGTAGAGCTAAAAACCATTGCACTGTTTTATGTATCTTTGTGTAGTCTACATGTGTGCCAACTAATTTTGAAATCGAACTAAAACTGTAGAAGGAGTAGCCTTTTAAAAGAATTTCACAGAAAATTCTATTTTTAGTAACCATGGTAACACAGTTCATCGAAATCAAAAACCGATGCACTATTCTATGTATCTTAGTGTAGTCTACTTGTGTGCCAAGTTATATTGTAATCAGACCAAAACTGTAGAAGGAGTAGCGTTTTAAAGGAATTTCACAGAAGATTCTATTTTTAGTAACCATGGCAACACCGTTCATCAAAATCAAAAACCGATGCACTATTCCTTGTATCTTAGTGTAGTCTACTTGTGTGCCATGTTATATTGAAATCAGACCAAAAGTGTAGAAAGAGTAGCATTTTTCAGGAGTTTCACAGAAAATTCTATTTTTAGTAACCATGGCAACACCGTTCATCGAAATCAAAAACCGATGCACTATTCTATATATCTTAGTGTAGTCTACTTGTGTGCCAAGTTATATTGAAATCAGACCAAAACTGTAGAAGGAGTAGCGTTTTTAAGGAATTTCATAGAAAATTATATTTTTAGTCACCATGGCAACACCGTTCATAGAAATCATAAACCGATGCACTATTCTATGTATCTTAGTGTAGTCTACTTGTGTGCCAAGTAATACTGAAATCAGACTAAAATTGTAGGAGGGGTAGCGTTTTGAAAAATTGTTTACAGACAGACGGACGGACGCCGGACGCATTACTATCGCATAAGCTCTTCTGGTCTCTGACCAGTAGAGCTAAAAAGGATGCACCCATTCTCATCCACCTTGAATAAAGGTCTCTCCTGAGACAGAAGATTTGTGTTTTAATGGTCGCCATGCTTATTTTTGGAAAGGATATTATTTTCCACCCATTCTGTTGCCGAGATATGACCATTTCTGACAAATGAACTGTTCTTGTCATAAAAATTAACTCACATGGAAAGAAATATAAAACTCAGAAAAATCTTTCTACTTTTGTGACAGAACGCTACAGGGGTCACATGACCGCCAATATCACGTGATTCGCGAATGCGCAGAACGGTGGTTGAGGTGCATTAAACTCGGGGGGGGATTAATTTAAAATATAATCAACATTAAAACCAAATATTGTTTCTTGTATGGAAGTTATTCAATTAGTTTGCGAACTTTTTGATCACCCGTCGTAACTTGGCACACAAGTAGACTACACTAAGATACATGATTCTTTTATCGGTTTTTGATTTTGATGAACGGTGTTGCCGTAGTTACTAAAAATGTGAAATACTTTTAAGATGCTACTCCTCCTACAGTTTTGGTCTGATTTCAGTATAACTTGGCACAATAGTAGACTACACCAAGATATTTTATTCTGTATATCGGTTTTTGATTTTGGTGAATGGTGTTGCCGTGGTTACTAAAAATAGAAATTCCTATGAAATACTTTTAAAATGCTACTCCTCCTACAGTTTTGGTCTGATTTCAATATAACTTGGCACACAAGTAGACTACACTAAGATACATCATTCTTTTATCGGTTTTTGATGAAAGATATTGCCGTGGTTACTATAAATTATTTATAGAAATTTCTGTGAAATACTTTTTAAATGCTACTCCTCCTACAGTTTTGGTCTGATTTCAATATAACTTGGCACACAAGTAGACTACACTAAGATATTTAATTCTCTTTATCGGTTTTTGATTTTGGTGAATGATGTTGCCGTGGTTAATAAAAAAAGAAATTTCTGTGAAATACTTTTAAAATGCTACTCCTCTTACAGTTTGGTCTGATTTCAATATAACTTGGCACACAAGTAGACTACACTAAGATATTTAATTCTCTTTATCGGTTTTTGATTTTGGTGAATGATGTTACCGTGGTTAATAAAAAAAGAAATTTCTGTGAAATACTTTTAAAATGCTACTCCTCTTACAGTTTGGTCTGATTTCAATATAACTTGGCACACAAGTAGACTACACTAAGATACATAATTTTGTTTATCGGTTTTTGATTTCGGTGAACGGTGTTGCCGTGCTTATTAAAAGTAGAATTTTTTGTGATTCCAAATCACAGTTTTAGTCTGATTATAGTACATGTATAATTTGGCATGGAAGTAGTGTACACTGAAATACATGATCATTATTCTGTTTATTGCTGTTGTGAAGTTTCAAGTCGCAACTGCCACTTTTCTTTGTTTCAAGTACAAACCAGTAGAGCTACAGTCTCGAAAGAGACTTCTGGTTTAAGATCGAGTCCATTTAAGCATTAATTCATATTTTGGGATGTCTTCGGTCCTATACCACACCTGGCCGTGCCGACAAATTATCATAGCGCGGCATTCAATTTGTCGGCCCGGCCAGGAGTGTTATAGGACCGAAGACATCCCAAAATATGAATTCAATGCTTATATTTGCATTCTCAAATTTTTCCTCTTCATAATTGTTTATTTCGATGTACCTTCTTTAATGTGAATTTAGCGCCCTTTAAAATACTGTGCATTATAGACGCAAGAGTCCTTTGTGAAGTTGCAAATTAAAAAACGCAAATAATCATTGCGAGGAAAACAAAGTGACAAATTAATTTTAAAAAACACATTTGTTGTATTTTTACTTTAATTTAACAAAGTTATTTTTTTTTACTAGATTGTGTCAAAACAATGTACATTTGGGT
>NW_026931731.1:0-25000 GCF_032062105.1 Saccostrea cuccullata
AATGAATTGAAAGGAAAGTGAAACAAAAATATATTGTCAATACTAATAGAGTGATTGTATTTTAGGTGCGTCTACAAATGTAGCCTTCACCGCGGGAATAACGTCCTCCGACTCTTCATGGAGCGGGAGTACACTGGTTTTCCCCAAGATAATATTTAATGCAGGTGGAGGTTACAACCCCACTACAGGGATGTTCACGGCCCCCGTGGACGGGCACTACGTCTTCTTCGTCAGTGTACAGAGTCATGACACAAAGGAAATTCGGGTGGACATTGTATTGAATGGAGAATCTCAGGTCAGGACATTAGCATTCGACTATCACCCATTCTCAATATAAGGGCTCAAATAATGTCGCCTCATTTTCATTTAAAAGAAATACCACTGATGTAATTTTTAAATCAACATTATAAATAGTCATATAACAATGAATAAGAATTCATATAATTATCGATCTGAAAGGGTATTTAAGGAGTTCCAAATTCAAATATAGTAGCCTATTTTAAATGTACGTTACTGTCGCCGAGGCAAATATTATTCTGAATCCCCTCTGTGTAATATATAGTTTTGATTCTTAAGTAAAAATTTTCTGATAAGTTAAACCTTGTATCATATATATTTCTTTTCATAATAATAAATACATTTTCTTTGTGATAATAAATAATTTTTATTGGGCAATGTCCCTGTCGCTTAATTTTATTTCAACCACATTAAAAGCAAACACAAAGATTATACACCTGATAGTTTTGTTCTCCTTTACTAATTGATGGGCTAAATTTGAGATTTCAATAGATTAATTACTCCTACTTAGATAATGTAACATGAAATTGAACAATTTGAGCAACTTTTTTAAATATGTTTACGGAATGAAAGACATTTTCAATCGTAGAGATAAGAAAGAAATGTACGTTACCTATATTTTTCCATTAAGAATATATATTAAGAAGAAAATATGAGACGACTCTGAGTAAGCAACCCCTTGTACCCTGTAAACTGGCAAAGACGATTTGATTAACACAATTAAAAATTATTTTTTACATGAAAAGTTATCATTTGAAATGTACGTTACTGAAATGTACGTTACCATGAAATTCGAATTAAGTGAATCTCGCACGAATTTTCATGTATTCTCATACTTTCACACAGTCGAATGTGTACACAAAGGAAAGTTTCACTGTTTGGAGGTCGGCTAAATCCCAAAATTAATGAAAAGAAACGTTTCTGCTGAGGAAAAAAAATATATTAAGGTCAATTATATGTAAAATAATTTTGATACCTGGTATATATTTCTGAGTACAAAACCTGTATGATGCATTTCTTATGATATGCAAGTTCAAATAGTATCAATATATTGCGTGTCTAACGTATGCTTGTTGAAGAGAATTGATTTTTATATTTGAAATGTACGTTACGTATGGTAACGTACATTTCACGTATTTCTAACTGACATTTTTTTTAAATTTAGTCAATGAATTGCGTTTACACGAGCGAAACAAAATTATCGTTACAATCCATTTGACAACTGGCCACATAAATCCATCTAAATGCACCCCCAATCCTCGTAAATGTTTTAGACTGTTACCACATGCTAGAAAATTTATTTCTAAGTGTCTTAAATTCATCTTTGGCAACCTTATTGCAGTTTGTTTACTTTTAATATGCGACTTTTCGTCAATATTATAATTTAATTGTTGTTGATAATTTAAACAAGGTATGCATAGGCTTATAATTGGTAAAAAAAGAAACAAAAAATTGAAAAAAAGAAACAAATAGGCCTAAACCCAGAACACAAGACGGTCACGTACCTTTCAAATACTGAAAGGCACACAATACTCAGTTTTGTTTGAATCATTGCATTTTGGGTTATATTTTTCCAGATCTGCTGAAAAGCACGTATGTTTGTGTTTTGAAAAACGATGTTGCAACATATTAAATGAAATTGTTAACATACTGTCGATGGATATATTCGGAATAGATTTATGTTCAGTTTCCATGGCCAAACACGAGCATATGTTAGATCATAGCAAAATACGTCTGACTCTTATATTTTTTTGTCTGTACCCTTGCACACAGGTAGAAGTAACTAGGCTACGACCGGTGTCAATTTCAGCGAAACAGCACAAAAGAATGGTAATGAACTGAGGTGGAGGGGACTCTCCAATAATATGTGAAATGAACGTTACCGAAGTGACGTGACATTCATGTAGTTAATGACAAATAACCTCGTTTGTTACATTATGATTTCTTATATTACTGCCTTAAAACGCTTCATTGAAATGAATTTTATGTCAATAATTGCTTTTTTTTCAAAATTTTCTTATTACTAATTTACATATTACAAGCTTGAAATGTACGTTACCTACTCATATTCTGAGGCAATCGTATCTTTATAGTGGTGTTTGCGACATATAACACAATGTGATTACATAGAGAATCTTTTTTTTAATAAACTGAATCAAAACAATGAATTTTTAGATGAATTTTAAGCTTTTTATTAAACAGAAATATATCTTGAAATGTACGTTACATTTACGTAGTTTTCTAAATCAGCATGGATATATGTTAAAAAAGATAGTAACTACAAAATAGAATTTTTCTACATGTACATGTTAGGTTCCAGTATCTATAAAAAATGACAAGATTCCAAACTGATCGCTCTAAACAAAACAGAGAGAAGAATTTAAAGCATATATTTAAAAAAATGTTTTTATACATCTGGATCAAAAAGTAACCTTTGTTTTTTGAAAGGAAAAATCAAACGCACGTTCGTTTGCCGAGAAAATATGTTGCTGACAGAGTTGGTAGGATGTGCTGGTGTTAAGATGAGCTATTCCAATTGTGATTTTAATGACTACATTTTTTTTTACATATCTTTTTGGACATTGAAGAAAGAGTAACGTACATTTCAAGCTACATTTCTGAATAAAATCACCCTCTGCTTTATCGTCTTGTCATTATTCCATGTATTATAATTTGATGAAAAAAAATCTGGAAACAAAATCTTCAGATACTTTCTTTCAAAGGTAATTGATAGAAAAATTGTTTTCTTGAACTTCATTTTTTTAAAAATCAGAGAGGCATTTGTGCCCTTATATTGAGAATGGGTGTATGCTGATAAGGATTATTATGAGACGGGAGTTAACCTGGTTGTGTTAAGGCTAAATCAGGGTGACAAAGTGTGGGTCAAACGCAGTCAAGGCACTGGATACTACTCCAGTTCTGTACCTGTTATTACAACCTTCTCTGGATTCCTCTTGTAAAAAAAAAAATAAATAATAATAGTAAGAAAAGAATGAAGAAAAATCACCTAATGGTATTATGATAGATTCCTTTTTAAAATAACTTTTTTTCAACGTAATGGAATTCTACAAAAAATATTACGTTACATACGGTTGGTTTCAGACGAGTTTTTTAATATGCATGTGTTTGATAGAAGTTCCAAAAAATTAAACTGTTTAATACTGTTTCCTTAAATATTTGTTGTGTATTTTGTTTCTATATTTGTATAATACTTGTAATGGGTCTATTTTTGAATGATCAGTTTTGAATGTGAGTTCATCTAAGTACAATATAACGAGTTTGAAAAAAACTGTTCTCTGAACTTTTTTATATATACATATAATCAACTTCAGATTTCAAGTTTGGCTCCTACATATCTAAAGGAGTATTAGACAATGTCGAGTAGTTCTTACCCTAGGTACCTGAACTCCATAACTTTTCTTAAAACGATTGTCTGATGTTTCTTTGAATATGAATAGATCAGACAAATAAGGTAGACTTCATTTATTTTTTAAATTTTAAAAACTTCTGTAGCCATTGTTCTTATTATGTCGAAGTTGGGCGACATATTGCGATTGTACGCATGTTTTTGTTCTACGGGCTGTTTCTCGGAGTAGGCTAGGACAATCTTCCTGAAGCTTTCCTCAAACGAGGATCACTGGTTGTGTTGTGTGGTCATTCAGTTTCAGATTGTCTACTGTTGCCATGGAAACGTGCTAAAATCGACGAATTTTGTCTGCGAGTGTTCTCTCTGGTCCCTTGAACATTCTTCATGAAATTTTATTAATGTAATGATTAGTATCTGTAATTGTGCGTGTTGCATTTAAAAATTGCAAATTGTCAATAGTTTCCATAAAAACAGGGGAAAAGTGAAAATTCTTTAACTATAAATTTTAATCAAAGTACTGAAAGTATTGATTCGAGTTGATTGTTGTCCAAGCTTAGCTAATGTTTTAGTGATGAAAAAAATGAAAGTCTTGTCTAGTTCGGGGCGACATGCGCTATTGCTTGCAATAGCAGACTTTCTAGTTCTTCGAATTCTGATTCTATTTTAAAACTTAATTCATCATTTTTTATTTATAAATTGAGGTCTAGCTAACACCCACCCCCATCCAAACTGACCACATTGCCTCGTAATGATTGCGAAAACGGTTAAATCAAAAAACGGAGTGGAATCCAACAGTGTTTACAGTGTTCACTGGGTTTCATTCCCTTTTAGATAACTCTGAATAACATTTTTACTACTAGTAAAGACAATCTATACATGTGCATCTTCTTCTTCATTTAGAGATAAGCAACACAAGTTTATGTCTGTCTGTTGTCTTCAATCAGTTTTGGGAGGGGTTGGCAGGTATATTACATCCTTTGTTGAAGAGGATTTTTTTTAGGTTTAATATGTAAAAATTATACATGTACTTCACTTTTATTCACAAAAGTCCGAAATATATCGTATTCAAAGGCTCTCAAAGAAAAAAAAATCATCAGATACGTATATATTATTATAACAGTAACTTGATCCGAAGGGTCGTATCACGTCGAGTTGACAGGCGCGGATCATCAGATCTAACGAGGCGCGAAGCGTCGAGTCTGATCTGATGATCCGCGCCTGTCAACGAGACGTGATGCGGCTCTTCGGATCAAATTACTGTAATAATGATAAATTTATTATATACCTCCTTATAACTAGCTAAATATAGCAGAATAAAACTTTAGAGATCAATTGTATAATATTTATCCATAAAACAAAGCATAATAACAAGGGACATTAACGCGCAAGAAAAATAACGTCATGTTTTTGCGTACTACGTCATCAGTTTCAGAGATTGGTGATATGGATTCAGAAAACCACAGTGTGGTGATCCGGAAAATCGGATCAAACTCTGTAAAATTAACAGTAACAAAAACAAGGAAATTGATGGGTATATAATAAATAATTTTAAACAGTTTACTGGACGGACCTTCGCGCGTTTATGAAGGCGTCTTACATGTTTTAAAATTTACAGAGGTGAAAACTTCATGCCAGATTATCTGGACGATGGAAACGTAATAGTACAGTGGAATTAAATTAATGGATATCTAAATGAATAAATGGCGTAATTAGTATATCTGACATTCATGACCTTTGGGAAAAGATGCACTTTAAATTACGGTTATCTAACGTTGGGATCATTAAGTCTTTTCCTACTTTACATTTTTACATTTTACAACTAAAACAGCGAAAATACTTAATTTTTAGAATTATTTGCATAGCTGATAATCGATCTAAACTCAAAGTGAAGTCAAAAAGGTCATGAATATCAGATATACTAATTACGCCATTTATTCATTTAGATATCCATGAATTTAATTCCACTGTATCTTTCCAAAAAATCACCCTCCTCCTAAAACTTGTTATACTCAACGGTGAGGTTCATGGGCTGTAACATCCCATGTTTCTCATGAAAACAAAAACCCAAATTAAAACCAAGATTCAGCATTGGAAATCAAAAATTCCATGATTTCATCGAGGCTTCTTATAAAAATGTTAAATAGAAGACTATTTAAAAGAGTAACTATTGCACAACCTATCACTTTGTTTTTCTGAAAAAAGTGACCAATTGAAACATCCATTCTAAGAGTGTCATCAAGGGACAGTCAGCAGTAACATTTATTCTCATGTACCGTATTTACCCGCCTATAAGTCGGTTTTGGGGAGTTAATCTCTGGTCCAAAACTCTTTGTCCGACTAAAGGCGAGCTATAAAAAGAACGTTATTATTTGAGGTAAGTCCCTCTGATATATAAGCTTAAATACAACCGACTTATAGGCGGATCGACTTAAATAGGCGAGTATATATACGGTAATATATCAGTGGCAATTTTCTTCAAACTTGCAGTTAAAAAAATATATATTATCATAAACTCATATCAGGCTGGCCTTTCCATATGAGTGAAATATTCTTGAGAAGGACTTTAAACAACATACAAAGAAACAAAATATGAAAACTTGACTGCTATGTTTCATGGTTACCATGGTAACATGCCTGAATTTTGAAAATAGCATTTTTGAACATTTCCAAACATAACGTTTGCAAAAATGCAGAAAAGTGACAGTAACCATATCCAACTGACAAAAAAATTGATGTCGTATATACAGATGACTCTCGATGGCTCGAACTCCGAACTCTCGAAGTTCTCGATCTCTCGAAATGAACGTCCGGTCCCGTTTTTTCCTCTATACAACTAAGCAAATTTACTATTGATCTCTCTAACTTCTATCTCTCGAAACTCTCTATCTCTCGAACCAAGACCTGGGTCACGTTACACATATTGCATTGATTTTTTACTCTCTATCTCTCGAAGTTTTGATTGCGCCTGTATACACACCAGTCAAGTGTAAAATTGATGCAGCATGGACTTACCTGGAAAACAGTGAATGCCTGGGGCTAGCATGGAGGTGTTAACTGGATGTTTGCGTAGATGACACTACACCTATGGGTCGTCCATGTGTTGATAAAATTAATTGGTTATTATAGGTAAATTATAAACGAATTGACAGCTTATTGTATTTGAAAGCATAATTATTTTTCATAAAGTCATGAATTCAAAAAATGGACTTTTGAGCTTGTATACTGTTCGTTATCGTCAAATATTTCTTGAGAGGAATCAAAAGTCATTTAATTAAAAATATACTGTAAATCACACTTTACTTTCGCAAACGTGTGTGCGTGCGAAAATTTATTCTCGTGAATAATATCATTCCTTAGGATTATATAGAGCAATGACCACAATTCGTGAAAATTTTGTCTTGCTTATGAAGAATCAATGACTATCTCGCAAAAATAGGGTGTTGTGAAAATAAGTGATCTACAGTAATGTAAATGATATTTCAAAAACTAGGTTTTCATTCTTGGCCTACAAAAGATCATGCCTCCAATGAAACAATGAATAAAATCAATGAAATTCCTTAAAATAGGATTTGATCCTTGCCTTCCAAATTATTTAAATACCAATCAGTAATTCCTCAAAGTTTTACTAAAAACCTTCTAGAAAACCAAGGAACCATCAGACAAACATACAAAGGTAAAACCTGCAGGATAGCTGTTTTCGTGGTAGGGGAACAATAAAGTGGATCAATACTCGCCAGATACGTTTGGATCATCAAAAAACCAGTTTCTGTCCGTTCTCTTCTTTATCAAGTCTTCGAAAACTATCATTATTTAAGAAATAAAGTATCATTGAAATAGTGACACTGGTGAGCTAAAACTATTGATGGATGCACTCACATACTCAGGAAATAATTTATTTGCTATCTTAATTGTTTGGATTTGGGTTTTACGTTAATTTATTAAAGACACCTTTATAGTCGGTATAAAAAGTGAATAGCATCCAATTTGTCTGATTTTCTTGACTGTGTTTCAAACATGAAGCGTTTGTCGTGTTTTTCGTTCGTTGTAATAAGTTTGTTTGGGTCCCACGCTTTCTCAATTCTAACAGACGGCAATACGAAGAACTCAACAGAGTTAGACTTCGGTTCACTTGATACTAAACACGTAGACGTATTTCGACAGCTACTAAATCAGGAGACCCTGATCCGAATGACATTGGTGAAAAATGTCCATGCACTGATGAAAGACATGGTCTCCCTTCAACAAAGTCTCGTGTCTTCAGAGAGCGAAATGTCTTCGCTGAAAGAAACAACCACCAGAGAAATAGCCGAGTTGAAGAAAGAGGTGCGATCACTAAAGCTGGAAAACAACCGATTAAGCAACAAAGTAACCATATGTAATGAGAATATTGAGTCTTTAAAAGAAAATTTAACAATGGTTGACGTCAGTCGCCGAGTGTTCGAAACACAGCTGCTACAGGAAAAACAAATGTTTGAACAGAACACGTCCGGTATCTTAGCAGACATTAAAACTGAAGTTCGGTATTTGTCCATTACACTTCTGGACCTCAATATACACAGTCTGGAAATCGACAAGAATATTCCGAAACTCATTGACAACAAATACGAATTGATATCAGGGAGACTTAATGATTCTCTGGAGGCTTATAACACAGAACTGAGATCAGCCAACGATAAACTGAGTTTGGCTCTAAATGACCTACAGAAAAATCAACAGACCATAACAGATTCCTTATCTGGTGAGTACAATATAAATTTGCAATGTTTTAAAAGATATCTAGTAACTCGATCATTTCCGTTTCTTGTGAGCCAAAATATCGATTTTAAATTTCTCATCATAAGAAGATATGTCTCTCACCTGATCTTTAATGAAACTGACAAAACAAAACAAAAAAAAAGGTGGGGGGATTTAAAAATATTCTGAAAGGAATCTATCTTTTATATTTTAAATGATATAAAAAAATCATTTTAAAGTTATTTATAACCCCCGTTTGTCTTAATTGTCTCCCTTTGATTGGAGTTCGAAATCGAAATTTCCTAACATTTTGAACAAATACTTGATGTATCAATTGAATTTTCAAATGTTTTTGGAATGTTTGTTCCAGAGAAATTCTTCTAAAAAATCATTTACGACAAACTCCAGAGACTTCTGTTTTTTCCTTGGAATGCCGGTATTCCTTCAAATATCATTGAAGCGGAGCAAAATGCAATAACTCAAAATAAAGTCAATGTCACCAATAAACAGCTCAATATTTACAAGCGTTTAGAAAAAACCTTAAAAATAAAAAAAAAGGTCGTACAGTAATTCCGCCATATCTCATCGAAGCTGAATGAAATTCAAACTTGATCTTCAACTCTGCAGGACACACTTAAATACATGTACTAAAAATCAGCTCGATTTCTGCAAGCTTAAAAAAATGCATAAGACAAAGTGAGACAGAATGACAAAGGGACAGGCTGACGGACATATGGAAATCTAGAGTCCCCTCCGTTTTCACTTTTATCGGAATATCTAAACAACGATAAAATCTTAATTAATTAACTACATGACTGAAGATGAAACTTACGAAGAAAGTGGGAAATAATTAACATTCATTACTCATTTTAATTATTCTGTTTCTACAGATCATATGAACAACACAATGGAAGACCTACAATCGGAACTCAAACAGACTCAGTTTGAACAATTAAAACTCTCGTCTTCTGTGTCATCTCTTGAGGTGTTCCGATTGAATTTTACCAACAGGCAGTGTGGTATGTATTCAAAAGACAGCTGAAGGATAACGTTTTACTATAGAGTTTGAGTCAGGCTTACGCGTCAATATGGCTTTATCAATAAATTCTCACTTCTATATACTGAAAAATCATTTGAAGTTTTATTCCACCCTGGAATTAACCATTTTTATTGATAACCCTACGCCTTTTTTTCATTTTATACTAGTATTTAGATAGAATTGATGTTTGTGGAAATTCGATAATTGTTTTTTATCCCTCTTTTTATTTTATTTTTAAATTAGATCTTAAATACTCAGTACCAATATATTAAATAGATATATTTAAGGAGTAACTGTCTTTTTTTTTTTCGATTTTATGATGGCTTGTGTGATAATTTGCATAAACGCCGAAGTCGTAATGCATAAAATTATCACGCAAGCCAATCGACTGATCATCGTCATGAAATCGATAAAATCTGACAGTTATTTCTTATATTAACATGCTCTTGATTCCGCCAACCCACGTGCTACAAGCCCTGCAAAACCAAATACTAATACATTATTGGAGATATTAACTATATGTAATTTTAATTGGACAAAGACATTGGAAATGTAAATACATGTATTAAGAAATATTGGAATCAATTGAAAGTACATGTATGTTGAAACAGAAATAAATTGTCAAAACTAATAGGGTGATTGTATTTTAGGTGCGTCTACAAAAGTAGCCTTCACCGCGGGAATAACGTCCTCCGACACTTCATGGAGCGGGAGTACACTGGTTTTCCCCAAGATAATATTTAATACTGGTGGAGGTTACAACCCCACTACAGGGATGTTCACGGGCCCCGTGGACGGGCACTACGTCTTCTTCATCAGTGTACAGAGTTATGATTTAAAAGAAATTCGGATGGACATTGTATTGAATGGAGAATCCAAGGTAAGAACAATGGCATTCGACTATGCTGATAAGGATTATTTCGAGACAGGGGTTAACCTGGTTGTGTTAAGGCTAAATCAGGGTGACAAAGTGTGGATCAAACGTTATACTGGCATTGGATACTATTCCGACTCTGTACCTATCACAACCTTCTCTGGATTCCTTCTCTAAGAATGTTTATAAAAAGGAAAAAATGGCGACAAGGGGCCTAATGACATCGTTATCAGATGCTCACAAGTTTATAAAAAGTCGATTTTTTACACAATAGATTCACCGAAAATATTCCCAGATACACTCTTGGTTTCAATCGAGTTTTATGGCATGCATGTGTTTGAAAGAGGATCCTAAATAAATGAACTATTTAACGTTGCTTCCTTTAAAAGTGAGAGCGTTATGATTTATTTGTCCTTTATTTTAACTTTTTTATATTTGTATAATCTTGGGTCTTCTGATTTTATCAACATTGTATATTTTAAGTGCACATTCAACTGCGATACCTTGGAACTTAGAATAAATTTGCATGTTCTCCGAACGTTTTGTTTTGTTATCAATTGTACATCTCATTGTACGAGGTTATGCAAAGCCATATATGAAATATATAGAACATGACATGTGGGTTCCCTATGGCTTTCCATACGAGGTTGATGATGGATTTTGATGTTTTGCGATTTATCTTCCTCACAACAATTAATTAGAATATGCAAGAAAAATCATTTAGACATCTTGCTTAAAGATATATATGCCGTATTATTGTTTTATTCTAAAAGAAATAAATATATGTGGTTTCTCATCAAGTTATATAAGTTATATACTTTCTGCAAATAAGACAATTCCACTCCATCACTTTTAAAAGTTATGAAATATTATTTGGTAAAAATTATTTTCTCTCCGAGTCGGATAATAAACGCCTCTTATTGAAATATTCATGATCACGTTGTCTTGCATGCTCACAGCAAACAATGGTCCAATCTCGTGAATGAACCGAAAAGCATGATGGTCTACTACGTTTTTACTACAAACACGTGAGTTAGGGATTGTCAATACGTGAGCACACCTCACAGTTGTTTGCTTTTTGTACCGAGGAATAATCACGTGCAATTGTCTTTTCTCTAGCAGTACAGCACGTGGAAACTCTAAACAAACGGACCTGTACAATGGAGTGGGGGAAACTTTAATTTTTGTCATTGTTAATCATTTGTATGCAAATATGAGCATAAAATTAGTATATAATAATGTACATATTGCATTAAGCGTGTAAATGCTTGGGAAAATGCATCAAGTCTTTCCGAGAGCGATTTTAAAAACTAGCCTTTCCGAAAAACACATGTAGTATTTTATGTAGTAACCCATAAATGCATTAAATGCAACTCATTGAACTGATTGGTAGATTTGTCAGTCATATTGGTTCCTCACTGAACAGACGTCACAAAAAATATTTTCATCGACCTGATTGTTCTCGCGATGCTTTTCCCGCGCACATGCGCAGATCCAGGTTAAACGTCAGTCCTTTATAAATATGCATGAGGATATCGTGTTCTTTTCCCGACCAGTACTTTATTAATACCGAATTATATTTCGTCGAATTTGCAAGATTGCTTCATTTTTGATAGCTTATCATACTTCAGAAATTTTTGTTCGGTTTCAGCTGTGCAAAAATACTGTTTAACACGGCATACATATCTTTAAAAAAAATTATATCATGTTGAAAGATTCTTCCATATAAACATTTCATATTAATTATCCCATGTATTATGAGTACCAGTAGGTTTTGGTGTTCGTCATGACAATCACGAACAACGTTTCCCTTTCCCACTGTATGAAAAAAGCAACAAAAATTGAAATTTCTTATTACAATTATGAAGCAAAATCCTGTGATATTTCAGTATCATTAATTTATACTTTATAAGAAATATCATAAATTTGGAATAATCCCAGAAGCGTTAAATTTATTCAACTTTAAAATAAACGTCTCGCTTTAAATTGGCAATTTTTTTGTTTGAATGGAACGTTTAAGTCTTTCGTAATCGAAGTCAATAATGATTTTAACAGCGATTTCTTTGTACTACATGGAGAATGTCTACATGTACGAAAGATACAAACAGAAAATCGCCGTACATAAGCAAAAACTATTGACTATTGTGGTGTATTCAGTGTAGGTTGCTGTGTGGTTATAAGGACTCATGGCAGTATTGATATTGACCGAAGACACAGAAAATGATAGCGACCGAGCCTGCGAGGCTGTCATTACGTCACAATGCTTCCTATATTGTGACGTCACGTTCTACTTAACTTTGATGCAACCGAACGGTGTGTCGTGGGATATCATTTTCCGCGGACGCACTTTTCGTAATTTTCTTTGGCTGAAAGAACATCACATGACGTGATATCGCACGACACGCCGTTCGGTTGCACTAAAGTTACGTAGAACGTGACGTAATCTAAAAGAAGCGTGAATTTAACCATTGTGAAGTAATGACAGGCAAGTCCGTTCAGTTAGGACTGTGTCAGTGCATTCAATTCGAGTGATTATATAATATAACTATTATGGACTTCAGTGAACGGTCGATATGTGCTTATAAGGACTCATGGCAATTGATATTGACCTCAGACACAGAAAATGATAGCGACCTCGCAGACTCGGTCGCTATCACTTTCTGTGTCTTCAGTCAACATTATATTGCCATGAGTCCTTATAACCATATATCGACCTACATTGAAGTCCATAATTGCATATTATTACATGTATATAGCTAATAAATAGTCTCTAATAAAATACTACCAAAAATCTAGAGAATTTTAGCGTTCAATATCTTGACGTTTTATTGAACACTGACTTTGTATTACGTATACGAGTATGCCGGAAACATTCCGAATACGAGCGTTCAATATCGAACGCCCCGTTGTAAACAAAAAAAATCGACTGGTCAAATTCTCAGAGCTAAATTAACGAAATGAAGTGGCATCTAGGTAAGATGTGTTTATTTTTCACACAAAATGAAATTATTTATTAAAAATTTAGTACGTATTAGACCCATTAAAACCTAAATAAGCAAATCATATCGCTCGGTAGGGTCATCGGAATTATGCGATATTGAACGCTTACAGGACAGGCGTTAATTTGAATACCGATATTTAAAAAAAATCATTAATTTGCCTTTTTTTAGTTGGAATAATTATTATAAATTATGAGGAAATGTTTTAGCTATATAATAAAGGAGTTATTGAACTTGTATTGGTGACTATTTGCACGCGTTAGCTGTTCAAATGCACTCGCAAGCTCGTGCATTTGAACAGCCAACTTGTGCCAGTATTCACCAATATAAGTTCAATAACCCTATGATATATTGTCACATATCTGTGGTGATTTTCTTTGATCTATCCCATATCACATATGCGGTAATACTTTCCACGCCCCTTCATATATCACTGCAGGAGGCAGAAATCAGTGGCCTTTTTCACTAAAATTCTTAGGACTTAGACTAAAATTTCCTTCCATTCTACAAGTCAACATATATCTAAGCTCCAGAAGTCCATTCTACAAGTCAACATATATCTAAGCTCCAAAAGTCTCAGTTTATATTGATATTGTATAGTATTTTATTGTAAATAATTATTTGAAAAAATATATATCTTCGTTGAATAAAAAATTACAGAGTGAAGAAATTTAGTCTTAGTCGTAAGATGTTTTGTGAAAAGGACCACTGGTCATGAGAAAAAAACTGATTTTATTTCATAAGTTTATAACTACAGAAAAATGAACATGTTTAACTATTTCTTACCCCTTAACTAAATTCAAATACATGTATTTAACTCAGTTGAAACTTCCCAGTCGTTCAAAAGATTAATCCATTTGGAAAGTTACGGTAAAATCTCCAAACTTTACAGGTTAAACTCCTTGATATTTGCTTCTGTGATTTCATATTTATCAAGTGCCTGGCTGAAAGATAAATCGTCAAAATCTTCAAACTCAATTAAAAAGTCAAAGTCAAATTCAGTAAGAACGCCCGACATGTTGGAGAGCTAGCTTGAAATGAATCTTAAGTTCGTGACCCGCTGAATATTTTTTTTATTGAATTTTGACACTCTCAATGAAACTTAAGCCATCAGACATGCGACAAGTTGCTAACATCATAGAAGCCGAGTAGTATTGATCATATATATCGTTAAATTTTTTCATGGGGCGTGGAAATCTCGGGCGCTCCGTGTTTGAAAACGATGTAACCTATACATATTATGTAAGATTACGGTTTCATTTAATCTTATTTTTACTTTATACATTACAAAAAAACCCCTTCACAATGAGATGATTCGCAAATACCTCAGAATCCTTGTGTTTGTCTATAGCATGCTTTTTGCCATATTTGAAAGTACATGTACATGTATATACGTTGGAATGAATTTATTTAAGAAATAAACAACGTTATTCAGTGAACATGGCGTTATGAATAGCAAATGCTCTGCTGGCATATTCCATGATGCGCGCTAGCGCATCATGGAAAATATGCCAGCAGAGCTATTGCTATTCATAATGCCATGTTCACTGAATAATCGTTGTTTATTACTTATATCTGCATTCTTTGAGTTTTTCAAGAATATCAGAGGAAATCCTGACTTACATAAGGACGCGGCTTCTTGTCTTCAGTAATGAAAAACATACGGCTTTAAAATCAGTACACCTGATCAATGATCCTTTTCTCTAATAAATCACAAAGAATATATCAAGTATTTACCTCTCAAACACAGTTATCTGGACACAAGCAGCGCCGTCATCACATTCTCTTAATTTTTGTTTTGATGCAGTTGTGACGTCATCGATCAACGTTATTGAAACCCTCCGACAAAAATCAATAATTTAACATTATGATGAAAAATGAGAATGCTTTTATAATGATTGTTACTCCAGAATGCTTTTCTATGATTTTTTTTTTTAGTTTTTCTATTTACTTTTACTAGCTGAAATCATTCTTGAAGTAGATATAGGCCTACTAGTTAAAGAAATTTTCTCTTTCTGAATGTTATTACCCAAGTGTGAAGAGTTATCGTTCTTTTTAAAAAATATAAATGATACGAAAAAATAAAAATATACAGTTCTCTACAATTTTTGAAAAGTTTTAATATACAATTAAATACATTGACCAAAATTGAATTTTTAAAGATGTAAATCAGCAATTTTAAATATTCTGAATTTCCTTTTTTTCAAAAAATATTATTAAAAACTTATTTTTATTCCTCTTATGAAACATTTCATATATATATATTTCTAAGCAGGGGTACAAGTGTAGTAGAGATTGTTCTCCACGAGAATGATAGAGCAATTGCACTCATAGCAGGAGCTGTTGCATCTATAGTCATATGAACGCAGTTGATGACTGCATGATCATAGTGGGAGAGAGCAGTGGATATGCAAATATATCCAAGTGAGAAACGTGTACAATGGTCCCAGATAGGAGAGGAGCAAGTGGATACGGATATGTAAGCTTGCCTTACAGAATTAGGAAACTTAAGGTTCCACCAATTGAACCAATAAATATTATTGCCCAGTGTGGAAGGCTGCTGCTCATGAAAAGCAAGTTATTTTATTTACAATACATGGACAATTCTGAGAACCTGCAGTTTTAAAATAATAAAGGATTATATTAAATTTGCAGGGCTGGGAAATGGTACTTTCCCACAAAAAGTCAATTAATGTCTTTTTTTTCAAAGTTGATGGTGACGGATTACTACATGTAGTATATATGATTAAGAAAATGGTGTCTGGTAAAAGTATATCATAGGCAGTAAACCTCAAAGATTAAAAATTATCTTATCTACCTTATTATGTGAAAATGGGTGTGTTCAGTCTTAATGGAGAAGGACCTAACAGCACGACAACTGTTGTCTATTCCTTAGAGGGAAGTAGTCCTCCATGTTTACTAGTACTTATTAATAGTAATTATTAAGTTGTCGTGTATTATTTTAGCTGACATTGCCATCTTGTCGCTCCAGAACATAGTAATTGAGGACTTTTTGCATTGTGAAAATGAATTAGGAATAGTGATCAATCTAATAAATTGAGTAAACAAAACGAATCGTGAACAGGACAAAAACAAGACTTTAGTGCCCTCTGGAAAAGTAGATGTGGGATCACATATTAATCAACCTTTTCAGACTTGCATTTCAGATTTTGAAAATTGTAGTGCAGAAGTTTTCTTATTAACATTCTACTATTGATATAAGATAAAATAAATGCCGCATTTATTTTAATTCATATTGCCAATCTGTATTATATATACAATTTTTAATCAATTCAAGAAATCAAAGCCTTAGATGAATTAAGGTAAGTAATTAAATAATTATTTTTTTTATGTATTTCCTCTATCAGGAAAACGAACGCGATTTTTGTTTTTCAATACTACCTCGCCTTTCAAGTTTTACGAAGTAACATTTTCAGTGTGTTTGGAAAAATAGGCAGATGGGGTGAGTAGGGGTGGGGTTATTGTTAATATTTAGTCACTTGACACTTGACACTTATTTATAACTTTATATGTTATCAACCCCGTAAACAAAGTAGACAATGCAAAAATATATATACGCCTGATATATGTATTCTATTTAATATTTAAGAAGCCATAAATATAAAATAAGAGCCGTCCCATGCGAAAAGGGCCCTTATGTACTTTGACGTCATAATGAGAAAAACGACGGTGAAGATAACGTCATAATATGCAAGTTGCAAGTGAGACATAAATTTTCTCAACTTTTTAACATGCATGAACGTTATAGATATCTTTTTTCATTATTGTGTATACGATCTAAAGCCATTTAAATATTCTTAAAAGGAATATCTGTTTTTAGCTCAGAGCTTAGTTTCCCTTGGACATTTCCAATATTGGGCATAAATTTTGCTGAAAGATGAAACTTATTCCGATCATAAGATTTGTTTAAATATCCTATGTTCATGTATTGATGGAGGTTGTACCTGCATGTAATTCCGCATTTCTCATGTACACTTCCTTTTAAATGCTAAAACATCATAACAAAAGTGATTTTTTTTACAAGAAAAATTCTTTTACTACAATAAAAGTTCAGGTTTGTTCACATTCACGATTAAAATTTTGCTGAGGTCTAGCGAGGCCAAGGAATTTGAAAAAGTTTGGTTAATATGAATTCTTCGAACACAATCAGATGCATAACAAAGTAAACATCTGAATTATGTAATAAGATTTCACAACACGAACTGAGATCTATATATTTTGTATGTATAAACGTCATAAATGACGATTTGCCTCCGTCACAGCAAAAATGACATGAGTCAATTCTATTTAAGTACAGAAATATTTGACATCCCAGACCACAGGCCTTTGAATCGCTTTAAAAAAATTGTGTGTGTAAAAAAAAATAAAGGTACTGAACTCTTACACTGGGTACCTAATTTCGCTATTAAAATATTTTTTATTCGAATGCTCTAAAATTCTACTTTTTATTTAAATCTATTCATAGTTAAACATTCTTCAATTCTACCAAAGCTCATTCCGAAATTCCTGATATTTCTTGAGATATTCTGAAATCAATTTCAAAAATGACCTACTTTCTTTTACTCGACATTAGCTTGGGCCCCTGGCCATTCACATGTAAACAGATGGTGTTTGAAGTGCGGCGAAGAGTTGCATAGTATTCGCAATATCTTTCAACAATTTAAAGTTGATTTCTTACTCCAGATTGTAATGTTAAGTCCGTAATAATATTCCTTTCGCGAAAAATTAATTTGAAAACGTCTACATCAACAACTACCGCCATGTTGATTATAAATGTGAATGAAGCCATGGTAGAACGAATTTTTCCCGGAATATATTATATACGTTTCGATTTTCAAAACAATTAGACCGCTAAAATGTTGTTTATGACTTAGTTACACCATATGATCAAATTAAAGAAAACCTTGTAAAGCTTGAATGCAAATGAGCAAATATTCATTGAGTTTAGAATAAATTCCGGGGAAAATTTGTCCCGTCGTTCCCGCTTTACAATTAGTGAAGGCCCAAGCTGACGTCGAGTAAAAAAATTATTGTCAATTTGGGAATTGATTTCAGAATATCTCGAGAAGTATAAGGAATTACGGAATGAACTTTGGTAGAAATGAAGATTGTTTATATTTGAATAGATATGGATAGAAAGTAAAATTGTAAAGCATTTGATTTAAAAGAATTTTATTGGCGAAAGTAGGTACCCCATGAAAAGAGTTCCATACCTTTATTTTTTTTTCAACAACTCAATTTTTTTTTCTAAGCGATCTAAAGGCCTGTGTCCCAGACACATTGTGTAATTTTTTAATGTTTACGGGGGAGTGGGGAAGATAAATTTTAAAAAATCTTTGAGACCCCCCTCCCCCCCAAAAAAGAAGAAATAATACTTCAAAATTAAAAAAAATCTCAAATAGGGAAGCTGATGCTATAAAAGGGGTGGTGGCAACTAGTAGCTGGTTCTTTAGACAATCTTCTATCTTAGACGTCTTCAGACTAATTTATTTAACAAATATTATATTTTGAAATAATTTCCCACCTCCCGGATGTACAATACCCATGTACAACATGATGTACATGCCTAAAAACAAAATTAACTTACAAATAAATAAAGCGATATTATACTTAAAATATTTTTTTTAACAAACATAATCTCCTCGAAATGTTATCAGAAAGATTAAATTCAATATCGTTTGAATATTTTTTCTTCCTTTCTCACAAAAATGCTTACAAAGTTTATTAGAAATAAATACCGGTAGATTTAACAAGTAGTATAAACAACATGCGTACACGGATCTAGGGGGGGGGGGTAAAAAATAACAATAAGATTCGAAGATTTAATGAAAAAGACACAAATAAAATGCATTTTAGGAAAATAATCCAGTCTCCCTTTTTAATAAAAAATGAGCCAATACAGCAGTGATGTTCATTTATTTCGGCGATACCATCAGAGGTGACTCACTTGATACAATATGTACATGTAGATGAGTACAATTTCCTCACAATTTAGCAGCTCACGTGGCGTTGCAGAGATACATGTGTATAACAATTTAGACTTTTAAGCAGTCTGAAATGGCTGTTTTAAGCTGGTGTCCTCGAGTGTTTTTTAAATAAGTAAATTTTAGATAAATACGGCATGCATAAATCAGAAATGCACAATACACATTTTATTTTAGGCAGGATATGAAAGATTCTCTATGATACAAAAGGCGGCTGTATTTTCTCCACAACTGATTATTTTAATTTTCATTTATTTTTTTATCCTAATTCAAATTCGTTTTGAAGTATCTTTTTTTCATTTTTAGAATTTATTTATATTAATTTTTGCAAAATGATGTGTATGTTTTAAGGGCATACAAGCATACATGGAAATTACGTCTCTCCTTTTTTCCAAAATTGATGTGGACGTTTGTGTGTAAAAACGTAAACCTGACTACGCCCTTGTCAAAAGGGTGTAAACAAAATTAGGAGGAAAGAAGTGGGGGGGGGGGGGGGGTCTTGCAGTCTTGATGAATCAGTGACTTTAAAACTTCAAAATATATTCTGAACTCATTATGACCGTCCGAGGATAAGGCGATAATTTATCAAATATAACATCATCAGTTTCCGTAAGATTGCATGTTTCTGCAAGACATACGAATAATTATTATTGTTATGTTTTAACCCCAAAAAGCGTCTTGAATAAAATTTAGTTGTTTACCAAATATAGTTTGCTTATAAGTCGGTTTGCTTATAATTATAGTTCCAATTCAGACAATTTGGGAGGAATATGATTTTGACGCGCTCATAATGGCAATTTAAATTTTGCTTGAATATTCAAGCTTAAATTGATGAAAAAGGTTCAAATATTTGGTACAAATATTGTGATGGATGGGGCCGACAATATTGCAGGGAATTAACATGTACAATATCGTAAGAAACATACATAAAATACGTGACCAGAAGGATCGTCTTGGCATATATTTTGTTTTATCTGCTTCATTTTTTTTTCAGTGTATGACAATCAATATTGGTATGTTAGAAAGTGAGATCTGTGGTCCCCAGACACAAAAGAATGTATGGGAACACCCCCCCCCCTCAAGATTCCTTTGTTTAACTTGTTAGAAAAATAAACATGGATTATTAATCAACGGCGGGTCTAGGATCCCCCCCCCCCCGATTTAAATTTTTCGTATGTAAAACTTTTATGTCTATTATCCTAAAATCAAGGAAAAAATATCTCTTATTTGTAAAAAAAATTGTCAGCTTTTAGGAGCTTCGCCCCCAAAGCCACACCAGGGCCTTGCCTTAGAACCACTAGGGGCTTCAGTGCAGCCCCCGACCACCTGCCTTCTGCTGCGCACCCTTTACAAAATTCCTGGATTCGCCACTGTTAATTAATGCAGATGGACCCCACCCATCGATCAATTTTCTGATTCACTCCAGATGCATTCCTTTATCAATCTAAGTCACAAAATTAAAAATATCATACTGATTAGGCCATAATAAAAAAAATTCCTAGATTTTCATCTGATTTTTTTTTTTGAAAAGGCGAGAGGGCGACTTATATCTTAATTTTTTTTTTTACATTTTGCAGATTTTTTTACTGACCTGGTCAATCGGTGTATATATATCTAGAAAATTCGAATAAAAGTCATAGTAGATGTCCATTTACAGTATCTCTTACGTCACATAATCACCAATCTTTCACAACCAATGACCCGTGTCTTTTCAGATGTAAAATATTCATTCCGATATTCGCGGGATTTAAGGTACATTGATACTCTGATAAGAGAGATAACTCTCAGTGACACAAATGTCTATTATTTCTTTATAAATTTGTCATGTTTAAGTGCCTTTTTGTCAAATTTCCCCCCGCAAGCCATGCTATAATTGTTTTTATTTTTCAGCATATACATTTCCTTTGGAAAATCATTAAATTTAAAGAAAAATTTCACATGAGTGAACAGAGGGTTTAAGAACCTTAAACCAAGAGTGGTTATTTCTGGTTTTCTTAATTATGATCGGGATCGGTATTTAACTAAATTCGAGGCGGTAGTAAAAAATCATCTGGGTGGGCGGAGATGAGAATCTAGAAATATTTTTATAATGGCCTTATAAACCATTACGTGTACAATGAACAGTTATCGTATATAATAGTGTTATATGTTTTATCGTAATGGATTATTTTTTTAAGAAAACATTTTTATGTAAGTAAAATACAAGTAAACTATGTAAAATATGTAAAGTATGTCAAAAATATTTAGTCACATAGCTATTCTTCATTTTTTTTTAAAATTTCTTTTTCCCTGTTTAAATATTCATGTCAAACATGACGTCATATTTTGTTTAGCTTATAACGTTTTTAGGAAAAAACTGAAAGAATTTTTAACCGCTGCAAAATCATTATCTGTAAAGGTTTTTTTAAATCAATTTTTTTCAAATTAATGTTTATTTTGAATTACCAGAGAGACAATATTTCTGTAACTTGCGAATATGCTGACACTTCCTAAATGTACTTACACCCCTTGTCTGATATCGAGTCAAAAATACGTGTTCTTTCCTGTATGGGTTTATAAACCATCATATTTATTTAGAATATGAGATCGGTTGGGACAATTAGTGCATGATTAAGAATTAATTTTACGAAAACATTTATTTCAAATAGTGCATGTAAAACAACTTTGTGCGCATGTTTTCAGGTAACAGCTCAAGACCTTTTAATCCAGGAACATATATAATGATTCAATGATTAAGCGTCATTTAGGACGTCATTTTTAACGTCATTTTTAGCGTCTTTTCAATATCTTCTGAAACTTTGATTGCCTGTATCTCAGTCATTAGTTGGAATATTTGAATGAAACTTGATATTTGGTCATTTTACACTGTGTGCTATCATAATCCATTGAAAAGTCAATTTTGATAATTTTAACCTTAAAAGCCCTTTTTGCATGGGATGGCTCAAATTGAAGTATATCTTGCTGATCAAAAATCCAATGATTATTTAAATTTCCTTCTAATATATATAACACTCTTTTTTGCAATGTTATTTAATCAAATGTCTCATTTGTTATAAGTATATTAAACGATTTCTTGATAGTAAAATCATAATAAAGGGGAGTAATCAAATGTTGAACCCGCTTTTGATTGGTTACTCTGGATTTTGAATTTCGAAACTCGAATTTCGAATCTCGTATTTTGATCCTCGAATCTCGAATGAGCCTTCTGGGCTTTCGTAGGTGTATAGTGTTTAAAAAGTCACATTTTTTTCAGTGTTTAAGCATTTTTACATTTTTCAACTCATCTTTCTATTCACCAGCGGCTGTTTTCCACCCGGATGATTGTGTGGTGAAATAATCCTACCTATGAGGATAGAGGTTATGATGATGAATAAAAAAATAATAAATATCGTTTACTTACTTTTGTTAGAGTTAAAACAGTTATTCGTCGTAACTCTATAAAAAAAAGAATGTTTACAAATCAGAATTTGAAAAGTTAACTAATAATAAAACAAAGTACAAAATGTACATGCTTCTTTAATGACTTATTAGACCAAGGAATGTTAATGGATGGGACTTCGTGTAATCATGAAAACGCCCTAGATGCTAAATATACAAAAGTGAAAACAACTAGACGATGAGAATGAATGTGATTTACTGTACCATGCTGTTATCTTTCAATATGCGAGGTTTTATTGAAAAAGAAAACTTGATTATTTTTAATATAGCTCATTTATTTACAACGCAGGTGATTCTGAATATTAGGTACACGCTGTTCTAGTTAAACATAAAAAAAAATACGAGATGATCATAACTGCTCAAAGATTGGATGTTTTCTCTTTTACACTAACTTTATAATCCTAATCATATCGAATGTAAATCTGAAAAAATTAAGAAACTGTTGGAATATCTCATGAAATGCTTTGATCATAAATAAAAATTCCCCAAAACCTTTGCCTGTACAGATAATCTAAATCTGATATCCATTTAATATTTTGGGTTAGGTTTGACAGTGTTCTAATCTTTCCAGTTATCCTTCTCCTAAAGCTTGAAATGCTCAATGGTGAGGTTCATGGGCTGTTACTTCCCATATCTTATTATAACAAAATGTGTTTGTGAAACACTGAATGCAGTCTAATTCTAAGGTCAAAGGGTCAAAGTTGAGGTATCCCAAGGAAGATCTGGTCACAAGGAATACTCTTGTGAAATATGAAATCCATAACCTAACTGTTCAAGAGTTAGGCCAAGGATAAAAGATTTTTAAAGTGGTCCAGCCTCTCAGGTCAAGGTCAAAAGATAGAAAACATTAATACTCACTGAAAGGTCGTGTCACATTTTAAGTACGAAATCCCTAGCACCAACTGTTGAAAAGGTATTATCATGATTAAAGTTTGAAAAGTATAAGTGGGTCAAACTCCAAGGTCAAGAGGTAAAATTTGGTGGTATCCTAAGAAAGGCCTTGTAACAAGGAATAAAAAATACTCCTTGCAAAATATGAAAGCCATAGACCCACCGACTCAAAAGTTATGAGCAAGGTTAAAGTTTTTGCATTTATGTTTTACGGGTTTCGTTCGCTATGCAAATTATACCACGTTTCCACCTATCGTTGGTACCCTGGCATACCCAACAAACTAGACAGTGATTCCTTAAATATTTAAATATAATACAGTAACTGCTATAACACACTGAAGTAGATGATTTATTACTGATATTCCAAGTTCTACCTGTCCCTACATGTACATCAACTCTTCAAAAAAAACTATCGTCTTTAGAAAAAGAGTATCTTTAGCTGAAAATTAAACAAGCAATTGAAATGTTATTCCCGGTGAGCTGATTTCTATTGATGGGTGTATTCACTTACTGAGGAAATAATTTATCTGTAATCTCATGATATGTGATTGGGGATATTAGATTAGTTATAGACTCATTTACTCTGTATATAAAGTGAATGGAATTCAGTTTTTCTGATTTTTGTGATTTTGTTTCAACTATGAAGCATTTGTCGTGTTTTTCGTTCGCTGTAATGAGCTTGTTTGGGTCCCACGCTTTCTCAGTTCTAACAGACGGCAACATGAAGAACTCAACAGACTTAGACTTCGGTTCACTTGATACTAAACACGTCGATGTATTTCGACAGCTACTAAATCAAGAGACCCTCATCCGAATGACATTGGTGAAAAATGTCCATGTACTGATGAAAGATATAGTGTCCCTTCAAAAGTTTCGTGTCTTCAGAAAGCGAGATGTCTTCGCTGAAAGAAACAACCACCAGAGAAATAGCCGAATTGAAGAAAGAGGTACAATCGCTTATATTAGAAAACAATCAATTAAGCAACAAGGTCACTAGATGTAATGAGAATATTGAGTCTTTAAAAGAAAATTTAACTGTGGTGGACGCCAGTCGCCGAGTGTTCCAAACACAACTGCTTAAGGAAAATCAAGTGTTTGAACAGAACACATCCGGTATCTTAGCAGACATTAAAACTGAAGTTCGGTATTTATCCATTACGCTTCTGGACCTCCATAAACACAGTCTGGAGATCGACAAGAATATTCCGGAACTCATTGACAACAGATACGAGTTGATATCAGGGAGACTTAATGATTCTCTGGGAGCTTATAACATGAAACAGCTAACGATAAACTGAGTTTGGCTATAACGGATCTGCAGAAAAGTCAACAGACCATGACAGATTCCTTATCTGG
>NW_026931731.1:27500-49779 GCF_032062105.1 Saccostrea cuccullata
ACATTATACATTACTCATCTTCGTTATTCTGTCTTTACAGATCATATGAACAACACAATGGAAAGACTAAAATCGGAACTCAAACAGACCCAGTATGAACAATTAAAACTATCGTCCTCTGTGTCATCTTTAGAGGTGTTCCGATTGAATTTTACCTACAGGCAGTGTGGTATGTATTCAAATTAAAGACAGTTTAAGGATGAAGTTTTTTTACGACAGAGTTTGAGTAGGGTTTCCGCATCATTTATGGCTTTATCTATAAATTCTCACTTCTCTATACTTAAAAAGCAAATTTTATTCCACCTTGGAATTTACAAATTTCTATTGATAACCCTACACTTTTTTTCAGTTTACTATAATTATACTAGAATTTACACATTAGTAATGTTTGTGGAATTTCGATGTAGTATTTCTTATTTATCCACAACTTTTTAATTTTTGAGTTCACTTGATGGAATACCAATAATTTAATTAAATATACTAAGAAATACTCGAATCAATATAAAGTGAAATGAAACAAAATAAATTGTCTATACTAATAGGATACAATTGTGTTTTAGGTCTGTCTTCAAAAGTAGCCTTCACCGCGGGTATAACGTCCTCTGACTCTTCATGGAGTGGAAGCACACTGGTTTTCCCCAAGATGATATTTAATACTGGTGGAGGTTACAACCCCACTACAGGGATGTTCACGGCCCCCTTAGACGGGCACTACGTCTTCTTCGTCAATGTACAGAGTTATGGTACATATGAAATTCGGATGGAAATAGTATTGAATGGAGAATCCAAGGTAAGAACAATAGCACACGACAGTAGTGGTAATGATTATTACGAGACAGGAGTTAACTTGGTTGTGTTAAGGCTAAATCAAGGAGACAAAGTGTGGGTCAAACGTTATTCTGGTACAGGATACTATTCCAACTCTGTACCTATCACAACCTTCTCTGGATTCCTTTTGTAAAAAAAATGATTACAGTAAGGAAAGTATGAGGATAATGGGCCTAATGGCATAGTTAGATACAAGCTGATAAAATCAGAAAAGTCGATTTTTTACGACGTAGATTCCTCGAACATATTCCGAGACATACAGTTAGTTTCAGTCGAGTTTTAAGATATAGATGTGTTTTAGAAAGGATCCAAAATAAATGAACTATTTAATGTTGCTTCCTTTTTAAAAATGAGAGCATTACCATTTTAATAATATAATAAGAGCATTATTTTTTGTCTTGTATTTTAAATTCTTTTTATATTTGTATTTTCATAGATGTTCTGATTTTTCAGTTTTATGATTTTTAAGTGCGTATTCAACTGCGATACATACATATGTATCAAGAACTTGGAATATATTGCATGTTTTCTGAACGTTTTGTTTTGTTATCAATCTTAACTTAAATGTATGCAATCCCGTTGTACGAGCGGTTGATGAAGGATCATGTCAACTATCTTTCTCACAAACAATGAGTAAGAATATGCAAGAAAAACTGTTTAGACATCTTGCGTCAAAATAAATTAATATTATGTTGAAAATTTCTTCGTATATACATGTTTTATTTATTTTGGTGTTCATCATGAAAATCACAATCAGCATAGTACCAATTTCAACTGCCTTGAAAAGATTGGCGGACATGAAAGCAACAAAAATGAATTACATTTTTATTACAATTATGAAGCAAAATTCTGTGATATTTCAGTACCAATAATTAATACTTTATTAGAAATATCCCAAAATCGTAAAAATTATTCGAATTTGAAATATAATAATTTGCATTAAATTGGCAAATTTTTATTTGAATGGAACGTTTTTGTATATCTAATTAAAGTATATTGTTCAATAATAATTTTAAGAGTCAATTCTTTATACTAAATGTTGAATTTTAACATGTATGAAGGATACAAGCAGAAAATCGCCGTACATATATTAAATATTAACATATTTAGTCTGGAGACTAAAAATTTCATATCAGATATAAAGTGCCTATATTGTCTTTTAATTTGTTATATAGTCATTGATGACAGCTGCAGCTGCCATCCTGAGAAATCGGACATCATAAAAGTATAAATTGTCTTTGTTCAGTACATGCTAGAATTAAATCAGACATGGATGTAAAGTTTGGCTCTAGGAGATTTATTTGGATTGTAGGTGTCCACCTTCTCTATCAATTTAACTTAGGTTTGTTACTTTATCATCCATTCTGTTCATTACAGTTTTATTGAATTAAACAATTGATTCTCAAATACTTTAGAATCCTTGCGTACGCGTTTGTCAAGCATGCTTTTTGGCATACTTGAAAGTACATGTATGTACGGTGGAAGGGTTTTATTTCTAAATGACGTTGAACTAGTGAATATTATTGCAGAAGGGTGTTCATGAAAAGCAAGTTATTTTATTTACAATACATGGAAAATTCTGAGAACCTCAAGAGTCAACTGATATTATTAATTCTACAAGTGGTAATCCTACTTATACTCATACTTCCCTTTCTAAGGAAGAAATTCTTCAAAACTATGTCAGTTTTAAATCTTTTTAATATTCCACAGAGCCAAAATAAATTTAAACTACCCTTTATATATTGGATTCCAAAACTTTATAAAAAATCCTTACAAAGATACATTGCGCGTTCCAGTAAATGTTCAACCAAGTCTCTTTCGTTACTCTCACTAAGATATTGACAGTAGTGAAGGAAAAACTTCAAAAGTACTGTGCAACAATATATTCAAGAAGTTGTGTGAATCAGATGTGGATACTCAAAAATTCCAAAGAACTTTTGGACAATTTGAAATATCGCAAGATTTTACCAAAATCAACTGCTTAAAAATTCACGCCTTTTCAACTTTATACACAACCATTCCCCACGATAAATTGAAGTCCAGCCTTTTTTATATCATTGGCTGCTTTTTCAATAAAAAGGGAACTCGTAAATTTTTACCTGGTCATGGGTCATTTGCAAAATTATTTTGTTAAAACACATTCTGATTGCACACACAAGTACACTAAAGTTGACATCAAAGAGATGCTTGAGTTTCTGATTGACAATATCTATGTGGTTTTTGGAGACCAGGTCTTTCAACAATCTATTGGAATTCCCATGGGTACCAATTGCGCTCCGTTATTAGCAGATCTAGTTTTATATTCATATGAAGCAGAATCTATGCAAAATCTTTAACGTGAAAAGAAGAAAACACTTTCAGCGGCCTTCATTTGAACATTTAGATATATCGACGAAGTATTGTCAATTAACAATGGTAATTTTCATTCCTACGTCGATACGATATATCCTGGTGAGCTTGAGATACAGTACAGGCAACGCGGATCCCGTATTTCCCGTGCCCCGTCGCGGTATAATCACAACGCGGTATTTGGCCAGGTGAGACAGGTAAACTGCGTTCCCTCCGCGGGAAATTCATCACCTACCTGTCCCCGCCGCGGTTAAATCAGCGCTCAATTACTAACAACTAGTATCGTAAACAAACGGGAGTTATCTCCCCGAATTCTAATTTGCAACTTTTCCCTGTAACAAAAAAAAAAAAAAGAAGAAGAAGAAGGACACAGTGTGTTTATTCATAAAAATATTTTCATTTATTTTGCTATGAATAGAATTTAAACTAAGAAAAAATAGGTTTATTTTTGTTTCTAAAATTACATATCAATCTTTTAAATTTAATAGAAAATTTTATTAAATGGTTATGTCATTGCAATTTGTTAATTATTTTGTGTTATTAAGAGTCCATCAAGAAACAAAATTAAATAGTAGAAATTTTAATTAGTTTTTTTTAAATCTTCATATTATATGCGAACTGTAATGAATGCTGAACTCAGACTGTTTGAGTTTCGATAAATGATTTTCGGCATTCATTACTGTAAAAGATACCACAGAGTCTGACACATCTGTTTCATACTTGGATATTCTACTTGAAGAAGCCCTTAATGGTAATCTAACAACCAAGCTCTATGATAAACGTGATGATTTTAACTTTTCTATCGCCAACTTCCCTTACTTATGCAGCAATATATCTTCATCACCTGCATACGGAGTATATATATATTTCAGTTGATTCGATACGCAAGAGCATTCTCTACGTATGAACAACTTCGAAAACGTGGTAAATTATTGACAAGCAAGTTAATGAAACAAGAACATCAGCAGTCTCGTTTAGAGTCATCGTTTCGTAAGTTCTGTGGTCGATACAATAGGTCAGCAAATACATTTTATCATTCAGTCAAATGCTGGCTGACGTTTTTCATACTAATTGTTAGTCCATTATTTATACACTGAATTGAGACGGATTTTTCCGTTATTTCCCGATCATGGCAAGGAGCACACGGCGGGTGTGACCGGTCAGCAGGAGATGCTCATTCCTCCATGGTACCTGATCCCACCTCTGATGTTTCGGAGGTTCGTGTTTGCTCTGCTCCTATTTTGTATTGTTTTACGGAATTTGAGATTGAATACTGTTCGTTATCTCTATATTCTTCTTTCAGAAGAAGTTGTTCGAGACGGATTACTAGTATATAATTCAGTAAATGGTGTCTGGTAAAAGTATATCATACGCTGTAAACCTCAAAGATGAAAATTTATTTTATCTACCTTATGAAGTGAAAATGGTTGTGTTCAATCTTAATGGAGATGATCCTTACAGCACGAAAACCGTCGTCTATTCCTCAGAGGGAAGTAAGTCATGCATGTTTACTTTACTAATACGATCGATGTCGTGTGTTATTTTAGTTGACATTGCCATCTTGTCGCTCCCGAACATAGTATTTGAGGACTTTTTGCATTGTGAAAAAAAATTACGAACAGTAATCAACCTAATAAATTGAGTAAACAAAACGAATCGTGAACATGGCAAAAACAATTTCCCTCTGGAAAAGCAGGTGTGGGATCAGGTGCCAAGGAAGAGTAAATATCCCGTGTTGACCGGTAATTATTGAAGTCAATTTTAGAATATTGCTGCATTGTGACCTGTTTTAATTAATGAAAACTGGGTATTGATTTTGTTAATTATCCTTTTTAAGCTTGCATCTCAGATTTTGAAAATTGTAGTGAACGGTAGTTTTCCTTATTTAAAAAACCCCAGACTGATCAACGCCAAATAAATGTTGGTTTTTGAATGAACATAAAATATTGGTGGATTCTTCACTGTATGCAATAAACTGTAATATAGCGTATTTTCATCTGTCCCTCTGGATGAAGAATGAAAGTGTTTATAAATTATGTGTTCTACGGAGGTACTTTAAAGTTAAGAGACCTTATTTACTCCATCGAAAAAGACTTAAAACAGAAGTTAACAGTTGACATATTCACCTCCTACTTGTGCATTTTTGCATCTCATATATAAAATTTTTGTCGTTTGAATTATTTGTTCCGGAAAGCTGCAAAACACTGATGTACTTGTCAACACTTCATCAAAATGATGTGCCCAAGGATGACAAGTAAAAATTGGGATCACCCATGGGTTTCCGACGATTTATAAAAGTAACTCTTCTGAAAATGCTTACATAACAACTGACAAGACTAATTTTTTAAGCATTCAATGTGTCTATGTACACACATTTTGCTTCTAGACCATGTTTTTGATCTTTTTGTGCTGAAAATGGTAGAGGGAGCTACTGCTAGCTGAATTACGAAGGGTGATCAAAAAGTTTGCGAACTAATTGAATAACTTCCATGAAAGAAACAATACTTGGTTTCAGTGTTGATCATATTTTAAATTAGTCCTCTCCAATTTTAATGCACAACAACCACCGTTCTGCTCAAGCGCGAATAACGTGATATAGCGGTCACGTGACCCCTTCATTAGCGTCCTGTCACAAAATCCGAAAGATTTTTCTGAGTTTTATATTTCTTTCCATGTAAGTTAATTTTTATAGCAAGAACATTTCATTTGTCAGAAATTGTCAAATCTCCGCGACAGAATGGGTGGATAAGAATATCCTTTCCAAAAATAAGCATGGCGACCATCAAACCCCAAATCTTCTGTCTCGGGGGGAGACGTTTTTTCAAGGGGGATAAAGAATGGGTGCCCACTTTTTATCATATCGAGTATGTTCAAAATCTAAAGTTAACGATATCTTAGGTATTCAATAATCATATTATTGTTCAAATATTAAACTATCTTCCAAAGTGTAAATTGGAGGTCTTTGATAGCAAATTGCTTAATTAAAAACACATCTCTTTTCAAACTTGCTTTCACCGGGCAACATAACAAGTATCATTTTCAAACATCTGCCTTCCTTCACAAAAACGATCAATCCAGTCATTGATTGACTTTATAGGAAATCATTTGTCTTAATAAACTATGTACAAATTATTATATGCTACTGCAAAGTGATTTCTAAGATACACCATAAATTGTAGAGTCGTTTGTCGAACGAGTACGATTGGGGCAACCATTTTTGGTCACAAGTGACCTACATAGTGACGTCATTTTCCCATTATGACGTCACAAACAAGGAGCAAAACTTTATTCAGCATATGCTATTTATAGAAGTTGTGTATGGCTTTGCGTGTACCAAATTATGTTCCCCAAACGAAGTTGGGGAACATATTGTTTTTACTCTGTTTCTTATTATTATGTTCCCCAAACGAAGTTGGGGAACATATTGTTTTTACTCTGTTTCTTATTATTATTATTATTATTATTATTTTTCTTCTTCTTCTTCCTGGGTACTTTTTTGTCCGGGAATGATCTTGTAAACTGTTCGTCCGAGATAGGTAAAACCTTTTTAGGGTAAGTTGACATGTTATGCAGATTTGCGGAATCAAGGTCATTTTGCGCGCACGTGCTTGCAAGAGCGCGCACGTGCAACACTTGAAATAACCAATATAATAGATATAGTCGGAACTTTTCTATTTTTTGATAAAATGCTTTGAAACTCATAATGTAAGGATACATTAGTAGTATAGACAAGATGGCATGGTCAAAATAGCAAGATCTCACGCGCATGCACGTGCGCTTTGCTCTGATTGGCTGAAACTAAAGTCTCAATATCTTTCTTGTTTCTTGTCATAATCTTTTGAAATTTTGAACATGGTCCTACATTTTGAAGATCTACAGCATGGTATATTAAAATTTTAATAAAAGCATGCGCATGCGCGCGTGCTGTAATCTGATTGGCTAAAACTTTAAATGGCTATATCTCGTTTGTTTTTTGACGAAATGCTTTGAAATTTAAAACATAGTCATGCATTACGATATCCTAACATATGATATAGAAAATATTCATGAAATCACGCGCATGCACGTGTGCTGCAATCTGATTGGCTGAAACTTCAAATGGCTATAACTCTCTTGTTTTTCAACCAAACAGGATGGGATTTAGAACTTGGATAAATATAAGGGACTCCTACAAGAAGGTGTAGTCATTATGCACGTGCTTGCACGTGCGTGCACGTGAAATGAGTAAAATAAAAAATACACTCGAATGAGTGCATTTTTTAATACTTTTGGATTAAATGCTTTGATATTATTAAAATTTTAGATAGTGTAGACAAGATAATATGGTCGTTACGCACATGAACACGCGTGCAATGCCTATTTTTTAATATATTTTGTATTTTTTTTTTGGAAGATCTTGATTAAGTCTAAATTCCATAAAGTATTTCTTATTTAATAGAGATAACAGGGAATATGGCACCAAAAGGGAGTTGGGGGGCGTTTGGGGAACATCTGTAACGGTCCCCGTTACAATTAGCACTAGTTATTAAGTCTTCCGTTCACAACGGAAGACTTATAGTGTTTGTATTGTTTCTTTTTATTATTATTATTATTATTATTATTCCTCCCAAATTTTGTGAGCGCGATTACTCAGAGATGGCTGGATAGATTTTCACAATTTTTCTCATGTAAGTAGGTTGATATATGAAGTTTGTATAAAATTCCGTTTTTTGAAAAATTCACTTCCGGTCCGAAGTTATGGCCGATTTTCGAATTTTAAAATGGACTTTTGTCCGGCAGTTTTCTCGGAAACGGTTTGAGGTAAAGATATGAAATTTACAGGAGTATTAGATCATGATATTTTATTTGTTTTGAAGTTATTTTCGTGTCTTTCCAGTACTTCCTGTCCGAATCGGAAGTGAATTTGTTTTTTGTCAATTTTTGATTTTTTTGTTTTTAGATATTTTTTCAAGATATTCTTAAGTAAAACAGACATTTTTCTACAAATACTAAATATATAATTTGTTTTTAAATCAGCTTCTGCATTTTGTATATTTTCGGTACCGAAATTTTCTCTATTTACGTAGTATGTATACGGTGGGCAAAGAAAGATAACTCTGACCTGTGAATGAGAATAAAACTTTTGAGATAAAGGCGGAAATAGTATTGATGACGTTAGAGACATATATACGCTCTCCAGATCAACATATTTACACATTCAATATTCTCTCTTTTGCATATTACTTAATTCACTATATGCATATTAGTTTAAATTTGGCTGTGTATTGTTAGTCTGTATATTGAAAGTTTTTGATTTACAAATTTATATCTTAAAAAATATCCGTTCTGTGTCAAATAAGCACTTTGAAGAAAATAATATTGTACGCAGTATACATTACAGCGATGTATATACAAATTATTCTACAAAAATACTAAACATATTATTTATTCAATCGGATTCTGCATTTTGGAGATTTAAGGTTCCGTCAATAATTAAATTCATTTTCTCTATTTACGTAGTGACAATGAGCAAAGATAGATAACTCTGACTTGTAATTGGGAATAGAACTTTCGAGATAAAGGCGGAGGTAGTATCCATGACGTCGCAGACGTCTATATCCACACTTTTCACATAAAAAAAAATATTTAGACTTTGAGTTTCCATATCCACTTCTGCATGAAAGATTACGTTGGTTACTGCTTTCAGTATATGCATAGTTTAAAGTTGTCAGCGTAGTGTAAATCTGTAATGTCTGTTATGATTATATTTAAAAAAATATTCTTAATTCATTCTCTAATATTTGAATGCGAAATTATCCCGGAATCCGAGTTTTATTTTCGATTCTAAAATATTATATGTACTCAAAAGGGAACTGAGAGATAGAAGAGTAATGTAATACCGTTGTAAAGCCTTTAGAAATAAATAGATATCTGCAACTTAAAAGAAAGAAAATCAATCTATATATTGGATTTGGTTTTAACACGTATATTTCATTGATTAAAAGTCTTATATTGTTATTTATTATACATGATCTATACTTTTATATACCCGAGAAGTTATTAAAGATGAGAAAAAGCGATTCTTGGATTTTTGTGAAATACTAGTACTCAAAGGGTTAACATTATGTGAAAGTTACGCGTTTCTGTGTGAAATAATGCTACGCTAAAAACATGATACAAAAACATCTGCAAAGGTCTGTTGATATGTTAGATAAAGTATACGAATGAACACAATTTTATGCAATGCTATATTATACACCTATTTACTGGCTATGAGGACAATAGCAAGTTTATCGTTCCCCAAGACAGCAAACTATTTCCCGAGGCGCAGCCGAGGGAAATAGTTTGCTGTCGAGGGGGACGATAAACTTGCTATTGTCCGAATAGTCAGTAAATAGGTGTTTTATTATACCGATGCTGACTTAACTTTTGTTAACTTTTGGGAGTCCAGGGTACACACAATTATGATATTCCATATTATACCGATGCTGACTTAACTTTTGTTACGTCATAATATATACGCGTCACAATCCGTATAAAACCAGACGTTTTCCGAGATGAAAAGCGAGGGAAACAGAATGCTGCCGGTGAATAGTTTGATGACTATTTCACCATGGGCAGATAGCACAAAAACTATTTCACAGTAGGGGCTGTTTGAAAAAGATAGCATGTTTATTCGCCATGTTTTTATATTGAACAAATTCACAGAGGTATAATAAAATTATATATGTACATGCAACCTTAAGTATTTTCCTTTTAATTCATAAAACATAAAATTACCGAGTATGTAATTCTTTTGAAGCCCCCCCTTCTTGATTTTATTCGGAGACATTATTGCAACTATAGGCCTTTGAATTATAAATTCGTTATACAATTAGATCTGGAACATTTGGTTATAATTACCATCAACATGTATACAGAATTCATATTCTATAATAGTAGATTTTTCATTACGCAAGATACTGAAATTTACATGTCTGAGAGAAAGAGAGAGAGAGATTCCCCTTTAATCCTGATTATCCTATCCATTTACATAGACAAAAAATCAGTTCTATATCAGTTGTACACATTCTTTATTAAATATTTTCTGATTTCATAGTCCGTCGTAGTCACTCTCTGTATATTTTTTCTGCTTAAGAAGTGCACATGTATTGACCTGTCAATCAAAATCACCGGACGCTGTATGCATTGCAATCAAGTTGTTCGAAATGAATTTTATTAAGTATGATCTTTAAGAAAATCTGATGCAACAAATTTGAGAAATGGAAAATAAAATAAAAACATGGCTAGAGCATCATATATCTGTACTTGTTCAGTTGTGGGACGTGGAGACCGGTCCGTCAGATGAGATCGTTTAAATCGAGGTCCCGTGTGTCAGACGGTACTGACTCAAAAAGATTCCTCACTGCTCAATGGCGATTAGAGCCAAATTATAGGACAACATTTTGCAGTCTCCACCGGCGAGAGGAGGCTTCTCCATGTGAAAAATTCTCGAGAGGGACATTAAACAACATATAATCAATTAATCGCTGAATAATTCCTGTAGTTGAATTCGAATAATCTTTCTGCTGACAAATCTCGATAGTATTACTGTAAAAATCAACGACTTTACGTTTAATGTGGTACTAACTTAGTTCATGACATTTTTATAACACCATCACAATTGTGCCAGAACATAAACACAGTGAAGTTTATGAGAGTACGGTGTTCGTTCGTCCGTTGGTTTGTCTATGATACACGTGTAGCTCTTATGAGTGCCAAAATGCATAAGAACAAGATTGGTCATGAAAATCAAAGTACCTTAAGTACTGAAAGACCTTTTTGCAGTTTTTTTTTCTTTCAGAGTACATATGATATCTATGTTTTTTGCAGAGAAAAAAGCAAATTCTTACAGATTTAGAAGAACGGAAGACTTATTTGTTGCCATGGCAACAAGATTCTAGTTATTATTATTATTCTTTTTTCTTCTTATTTCTTCTCCGGTACTTTTTTGTCCGCGAGTGTTCTCAGAAACTGTTCACCCAACTAAGCTAAAACCTTTTTAGGGTTAATAGGTGTGTAGTGTAGGTGTGCGGAACGAAGGTCATTTTGCGCGCATACGCATGCACGTGCGGGCGCGTGATATGAGTGAAATGACCGATATACTTAATATAGCTATAACTTTTACATTTTTAATGAAATGATTTGAAACTCATTATATAAAGATATAATAATAGTGTAGATAATATGACACTGTCAAATTAGCAAGAACTCACGCGCATGCACGTGCGCTTCGCTCTGATTCGCTGAAACAAAAATCTCAATATCTTTTCTGTTTTTTGACGGAATGGTATGAAATTTTAAATATAGGCATACTTTAGGATGTTCTACAATATAATATATAACAATTGTCTTGAAAACACGTGCATGCACGTGCGCTGCAATCTGATTGGCTTAAACTTTAAATGGCTATACCTCCCTTGTTTTTCAACCAAACAGGATGGGATTTAGAAAATAGACAGATATAATAGACTTCTACAAGAAGGTATGGTCATCATGCACATACATGAACGTACGTGCACGTGCGCTTCGTTCTGATTCGCTGAAACAAAAATCTCAATATCTTTCCTGTTTTTTGACGAAATGCTATGAAATCTAAAATATATACATACTTTAGTATGTACTACAATATGATATATAACACTTGTCACGAAATCACGCGCATGCACGTGCGCTGCTATCTGATTGGCTAAAACTGTAAATGGCTATAACTCCCTTGTTTTTCAACCAAACAGGTTGGGATTTAGAACATAGACAGACATAATAAACTTCTACAGGAAGGTATAGTCCACATGCACGTGAAATGAATATATTTTGTATTCTTCGGGGAAAAAGTGTCTCTTATTTAATAGCGCTTACAGGTAATATGGCACCAAAAGGGTGTAGGGGAGCGTTTGGGGAACATCTGTAACGGTCCCCGTTACAATTAGCCCTAGTTATTATTATTATTATTATTTTTCTTCTTCTTCTTCCTGGAACTTTTTTGTCCGGGAATGATCTTGTAAACTGTTCGTCCGATGTAGGTAAAACCTTTTTAGGGTTAGTAGACATGTTATGTAGATTTGCGGAATCAAGGTCATTTTGCGCGCACGTGCTTGCAAGAGCGTGCACGTGCAACACGTGAAATGACCAATATAATAGATATAGCCACAACTTTTCTTTTTTTATATGAAATGCTTTGAAACTCATAATGTGAGGATGTATTAGTAGTATAGACATGACGACATGGTGAAAATAGCAAGATCTCACGCGCATGCACGTGCACTTCGCTCTGATTGGCTGCAACGAAAGTCTCAATATCTTTCTTGTTTTTTGACGAAATCCTTTGAAATTTTGAACTTAGCCATGCATTAAGATATCCTACAACTTGAAATAAAGCAATTATCATGAAAACACGTGCACGCACGTGCGCTGCAATCTGATTGGCTGAAACTTTAAACAGCTATAACTCCCTTGGTTTTCAACCAAACAGGATGGGATTTGGAATATAGATAGATATAATATACTTCTACAAGTAGGTATGGTCACCATGCACATGCATACACGTGCGTGTACATGTGCTGCAATCTGATTGGCTGAAACTTTAAATAGCTATAACTCCCTTAGTTTTCACCCAAACGGGGTGGAATTTAGAACATAGACAGATGTAATGGACTTCTACAAGAAGGTATGGTCACCATGCTCATGTATGCACGTGCGTGCACGTGAAATGAGTAAAATCAAACATACACTTGAATAAGCGTATTTTTTAAATAATTTTGGATTAAATACTTTAATATTCAGTGTATTAAAAATATAGATTGTGTAGACAAGATGATATGGTCATGACGCAAATGCATTCACGTGTGCACGCGTGCAAAGCTAAAGTTTAAATGATTTTTGTACACTTCTTTGTAAATGTTGTTAAAATCTCAGATGCATAGAGTTTGTCTTATTTAATGAAGCTTACAGGGAATATGGCACCAAAAGGGAGTTGGGGAGCGTTTGGGGAACATCTGTAACGGTCCCCGTTACAATTAGCACTAGTTTTTTTCTAATTTGAATTGTGATTTTGTAGATATAGAGATAGTTCGCGAACATTTTGATCACCCCTCGTATGAGCAGTAACTTGTATATGTATATAACATATAGTTAATGTGCATCACATCGTCTCATTATCAAAGAATTAATTTTCAGCGTTCCGGTATATCAACATTTTCAGCTTATCTTGCTATCCATAGTTCCAAATCGTCAAGGAATGGAAAACCTGAAGTTGGACCATATCGTCCTAAAGTTTCTCTAGATACACGGAACCAAGTTAAGGCTCATAAAACAACGATGGGCCTGGATTTCAGATGAGAAAATAATTGACAAAGCAAGTGCAAAAAAAAAAAACACATTGAAACACTTTATTAAGAGAGGAATGCATATAAAGTAAATCGAAGGTTCTACAACGCTTGGATCTACAACTATCTGGTTTATCTGTGCGAGTTTTTCTCAATCAGAGAACTTAAATTTGTATATCATTTTTCTGTAGGTGATACCATCATATTTTAACAGAAATTTGTGTTAAGAGAATACAGCTATCTTAAATTCAAGACATACGTTGTGTAACCTACCGTCTTTTAATGTATGGTTCCAGTATTCGCCAGATATTATCAATGAGAACCGTTTGTAAACAGTTAACATTGCTGTAATGTTTTTGTCATTTAGGATAAGAGTTCTCTTGAGAAGGTGTCAATGCTTTCTTATTTACCTTCTTTTAAAAGAAGACTTCGTGAAATAATCATGTAAACATTTCAAATCGATAGAAATTTGGGGATTTTGCTAAGATTACAGTGTCGAAAAAGAATACTGGAATCTTTCTTTCTATACTCCTTCTGAAAAGGTCTTTGTAGAAATGCGAAAAAAGAAAAAAATGATTGGAGACTCAAGGGCTGCAATTTTAGAACCTGTTGAAAAACAGGTTCATGTATCATCATAAGATGCACAAATTTGGTTTTAGACACAGGGTATATTATAACTAGAGTGTTCCAAGGAACACATGAGTCGCCTGGTTTTAGCTTCATTAAAAATTACTAAATCTAAGAGTGGTCAGTTATTTATTTGCTACTAGCATTTATTTCATCCAAAAAAGGGATAGCATGACTGCGAATCCGATAGAATCTGACAATCGGATAGAAATACAAATACCCAACCCCTCAAAGCTAAAATGGATATTTATAAAATTTAAATTATTAGCGAGGACAATGAGCGGCGCAAAGTATTGGAAGCTCTAACAACAACTCCTGGGCGAAGAAAGAATTTAAAGTAACACAGTGATTCAGACGACATTTTCCGCACAAATTTATGGTCCTACAACGCATCGCTTGTTTAAGCTTCGTTCTCGCGAGAATAACAACAAATGAACAAAATTTTAGTTAAGAAATGGGGGATAAGTTAAGTAAAAGCTAATTTGGTCACGTGATCAAGTCCTGTGAACCTTCGCGGCTAAGACCCTTTGATATGCAGCGAGTTTGATTTTAGAGAAAGAATTTTAAACTGACACTGGTGAGGATTTTTAATTGACACTGGTGAGCTAAAATGTTCGAGGGAGAAAATATTTTTAGATACCAATCACGTTTATAAAGTGAAGAGCGTGCAGTTTACCTCAGTTTCAAAAATGAAGCGTTTGTCATGTTTTTTGTTTGTTGTAATAAGCTTGATTGGGTCCCATGCTTTCTCAGTTCTAACAGACGGCAGTATAAAGAACTCAACAGACTTAGACTTCGGTACACTTGATACTAAACACGTCGACGTATTTCGACAGCTACTAAATCAAGAGACCCTGATCCGAATGACATTGGTGAAAAATGTCCACGCACTGATGAAAGACATGGTGTCCCTTCAACAAAGTCTTGTGACTTCAGAAAGCGAGATGTCTTCGCTGAAAGAAACAACCACCAGAGAAATATCCGATTTGAAGAAAGAGGTGCGATCGCTTAAGCTGGAAAACAATCGATTAAACAACAAAGTAGCCATATGTAATGAGAATATTGAGTCTTTAAAAGAAAATTTAACAGTCGTGGACGCCAGTCGTCGAGTGTTCGAAACACAGTTGCTAAAGGAAAAACAAATGTTTGAACAGAACACATCCGGTATCTTAGCAGACATTAAAACTGAAGTTCGGTATTTGTCCATTACGCTTCTGGACTTCCATAAACACAGTCTGGAAATCGACAAGAATATTCCGGAACTCATTGACAATAGATACAAGTTGATATCAGGGAGACTTAATGATTCTCTGGAGGCTTACAACACAGAACTTAGATCAGCCAACGATAGACTGAGTTTGGCTCTAACTGACCTACAGAAAAGTCAACAGACCATGACAGATTCCTTATCTGGTGGGTACAATATAAAAAAATGTAGGATGTCTTAGTAACTCGAAAGAAATGTTAGATACTAGTTATTAAATCGAAAAAATTCTGAAATTTATTACATGTACTTTTTTCTATAAAAATTTCATTTTTAGTACTTTATAACCTGGCTAGCCGAATGGTTTTCCCCTTATTTAACATTTGGACAAATGCTTGATATTTTATTGGAATTTCAAATGTTTGAGGAATGTTTCTTTTTAAAAATCAGTTACAGCAAATGTCAAAGAGTCTTCTTTTTCCCCCTTGGAATACTGGTATTACATCAAATGTAGTTTTTGTTTTACTATCATGAACAAAGCATTTTGGGAGTGTATGTTGCCTTAGCAATACTAGTACATGTACCCTACCGGCAAGCGTAACAAGCTGGTTCCCTTTAAAAATTGAAAATGAATTGCTTCCTTCATATATGTTGAAGCGGAACAAAATGCAAACTTGATCTTAAACTCATGATGGTAGAGTCAATTACAAAATCCAGCTCAATATATGAAAGAGTTGAGAAAAATAATTGCGGATAACCCCTTCTTCGCTAGCTATTAAGGGTTTCTAATACGCTACTTTCCTCATAAACCCTTGGCCCATGGTGTTAATAAAAGCTGTTTTTTCTCAAGTTGTGATTGGGGTGGATCAAATCGTTCGTGTGACAGACAGCCAAGTGAGACAGACTAAAAGATAGACTGACGGACAGACGGACAGACAGCCAGACTGACAGAAGGACGGACGGGTGCATAAGAAACCTAAAGACCCCTCTGTTTTCACCGGTATATAGAGGACTATTTAAACAACGATTACATTTTTATTAACTACATGTCAGAAGATTTAATATACAAAAACAGTGGGAAATAATTTTACCTTACTCATCCTCGTTATTCTGTCTTTACAGATCATATGAACAACACAATGGAAGGCCTAAAATCGGAACTCAAACAGACTCAGTATGAACAATTAAAACTCTCGTCTGCTGTGTCATCTTTAGAGGTGTTCCGATTGAATTTTACCAACAGACAGTGTGGTATGTATTTAAACAAGAGTAAGATGGTTTTTTAAACAATGTTTATAGTTTGAGTAGGGCTTCCGCAACATTTACGGTTTTATCTATAAATTCTCACTTTTCTATAATGAAAAATCATTTAAAAGTTAAGTTACTAAAGATCAGATTTTATTCCAACTTGGAGTTTACATTTTTTTTATTGATATCCCTACACCTTTTTTTTCAGTTAACTAAAAACTAGTATTCAAATACAATTGTGTTTGTGGAATTTCGATGTAATATTAATTGTTTGTTTTCCCCAACTCTTTTATTTTTGAGTTCACTCTGGAATATTATACCAATTAGTTAATTAAATATACTAAGAAATACTCGAATGAATTGAAAGTAAACTGAATTAAACAATTATAAATTGTCAATACTAATAGGGTACAATTATGTTTTAGGTTTGTCTACAAAAGTAGCCTTCACCGCGGGAATAACGTCTTTCGACTCTTCATGGAGAGGAAGTACACTGGTTTTCCCCAAGATAATATTTAATACAGGTGGAGGTTACAACCCCACTACAGGGATGTTCACGGCCCCCGTGGACGGGCACTACGTCTTTATCGTCAGTGTACAAAGTTATAATATAAAAGACATTCGAGTGGACATTGTATTGAATGGTGAATCCAAGGTCAGAACAATGGCGCACGACGTTGGTGATTATGATTATTACGAGACGGGAGTTAACTTGCTTGTGTTAAGGCTAAATCAAGGAGACAAAGTGTGGGTCAAACGTTATTCTGGTACAGGATACTATTCCAACTCTGTACCTATCACAACCTTCTCTGGATTCCTTTTGTGAAAAATGTTTATAAAAAGGAAAGGAAGGGGACAATGTGTTTAATGGTATATTTATCAGATGTTCACAGATTTATAACAATTCGAGTTTTTCGTAATAGATTCCCCGAAAATATTCCGAGACATACAGTTGGTTTTAGTCGAGTTTTATGATATGCAAATGATCCAAAATAAGTGAACTATTTAATGTTGATTCATATAAAAATGAGAGTATATTATGATTTATTTGTCTTGTATTTTAACTTTTTATATTTGTATAATCATGGGTCTCTTCACACTCTTCTGATGTTATCATATTTGTGAATTTAAGTGCACATTCAACTGCGAAAGCAAGAATTTGGAATAAATTCATATGTTCTCCGAACGTTTCGTTTCGTTATCAATCTTAACTTAAATGTATGCATCCCATTATACGAGATTGATGAAGGATCAATGTTATACGAGTTATCATCCTCGCACATAATGAGAAAGAATTCGCAAGAATGAATATTTAAACATCTTGCTAAAAAAAATTATATCACGTTCAAAAATTCTACCATGTACATGTATACATGTATTATGAACACCAGTAGTTTTTGCCATGGCGTTCATCATGATAATCACAAACAAGAGGTACTGTGAGCAATGGGCTCACTAAATGATACCCCTCGCCTCCCAAATGTGTATAAATGGCAGTGTCCATGATTTGCTATGGGAAACCCAAAATATGTGTCGGATCAAAAAGTAAAATACGAGGTGCACAATGGCAATATGTAATAAAGAGTCTGTGAAAGTTTCATCAAATTTCATTCAGTGGTATAAGAGGAGATGCGGATAAGAGATGGGTACCCCAAAGCGTAACAGACAGACGGACGGACGTACAGACGGACAGACGGAATTAACGATTACTATATACCCTCCCGCTTTTCAAGCGGGGGGTATAACAACGTACCCCTGTCCAACTACATTGAAAAGATTGGCTGACATAAAAGCAACAAAAATAATATTTCTTATTACAATTATGATTAATTGATTGATTGATTGTATATTGTTTAACATCCCTCTCGAGAATTTTTCACTCATATGGAGACGCCACCACTTGCCGGTGGAGAGCTGCAAATTTTGTCCTATACTCGGCACGCAGGGCCATTGATCAGGGAGGGATCTTTTTTGTGCCAGCACCTACTGCGACACAGGACCTCGGTTTATACGGTCTCGTCCAAAGGACCGGTCTCCACGTCCCACAGTGGGATTCGAACCCGCGACGTAAGGATAAACTCCTTACTTCTCGACTCTAGAGCAGACGCTCTAACCACTGCGCCACGCAAGCGACTGAAGTGAATCCATGGAAAAACTGAGAACTTGCAGTTTTGAAATACATTTGTAATATGAACTAAATTTAATTTGCAGGGCTAGGAAATGGTCATTTCCCCACAAAAAGTCAACTGATATCTTCCTTTTGAGAAAAAAAGTTGTTGGAGATGTATTACCAGTATATAATTTATAAAATGATGTCTGGTAATTGCATGGACCCTGAGGTCCACGCAGTAAATATATAAGCGAGGTTAAACAGGATGCCATGGGCAAACGACAGGCTACGCATGCGCGAGAATGCTAGAGAGTTCGCACCTTAGGCAGCTTGCCCGTAGAATAATTCGCCCTATTCGAATTAGAATTTGCCCTTCATTGGCAAATCACGCTTTCAAATCCACATACCGTATTTATATACATGTATTCATTGGCGGATCCGAATTTCTCTCTTATACATGTACTTTATACTTATGTATATTCTCTTATACAAACAGTGTATAAACATTGATTCTTTGGCACATGTACAAGCATTTTAAAAAGTAGGAATTAAGAACTGGTGTAACTTAACAACTTGAATGAAAACGTTATTCAACGACTAGTTCTAGCTTTTAAATGATAAAACAAGTTTTTACCGGCATTAGTTTTGTGTTTCAAGGCTCGCAAAATAATTCGATATTTCAGCAATCCAAATACCGTTTGATTTAGGTATGCAGCAACATATTGGGGGGGGGGGGGGGCTCCACAAAAAGAAAAACATCTGCGTAGTTGTGCTAAAGTACGAACCATCAGATTTATTTTCCCATGATAGATTTCCGTATAAATCTAGAACAGGTTTTAAGTCCCAGCCATTATGGGTTAAATGTACCAGAATAGCCCGATTTTTTAAACTGACAAAACTAAAGGCTAATCGGAGATAAGATTTAACAAATTCTCTGAGACTACAATCAGTCATAAGTAGGCAGATCATTGTAGAAAATGTGAACTTACCTACATGAATATTCACTACACCTAGAAATTTTCTTAAATTGAATTTCGGTTAGAAACACGCGCATATGGTCCACGTAATGCAGTCCTTTTTTAAAGGACAGCAACTTGTATATATATATATATATATATATATATATATATATATATATATATATATATATATATATATATATATATATATATATATATATATACGCAGAAAACCTCAAAGATGAAAAATCATTTATCTACCCTTTGATGTGAAATATCATACGCAGAAAACCTCAAAGATGAAAAATCATTTATCTACCCTTTGATGTGAAAGTGGGCATGTTCAATCTTAATGGAGATGAACCTAACAGCACGACAACCGTCGTCTATTCCTCAGATGGAAGTACATGTAAGTTCATGTTTACTAACTACTAAGATGCCGTGTGTTATTTTAGTTGACATCGCCATCTTGTCGCTCCGGAACATAATATTTGAGAACTTTTTGCATTGTGAAAATAAATGACGAACAGAGATCAACCGAATAAATTGAGTAAATAAAACGAATCGTGAACGAGGTAAAAACAATTTCCCTCTGGAAAAGCAGATGTGGGATCAGGTGCCAAGGAAGAGTAAGCATTTCCTGTTCACCGGTAATTATTGAAGTCAATTTTGGAATATTGCTGCATAGTGACCTGTTATACTTAATGAATATTTTGATTCGTTAATTATTCTTTTTAGACTTACATCCCAGATTTTGAGAATCGTTGTGCACAGTCGTTTTCTTATTAACATAGATCAATGTCAAATGAATGTTGGTTTTGAATGAACATAAGGTATTACTGTTAGTTGATTCTTTCCTTTTTACTTTAAATGAAATAAAGAACCTAAGATTTTGAAAACTGCACTGTATGTAATAAACTGAAATATATCGTATTTTCAGCTGTCTCTGGATGAAGTTTTTATAAATTATGTGGTTTATAGAGATACTTAAGAGTTAAGAGATCTTGTTGACTCAATCAAGCAGACTTTAAATGGAAGTTAACAGTAGACATTTTCACCTCCTACTTGCGCATTTTACATCTCATAGATAAATTTTTGGTCATTTGTATTATCTCCATGAAAGCTACAAAACACTGATGTACTTGTCAACACTTTTATATATAAAAAAAATCATCAATTTTACAGTCCCCTTCCTTCGTCCAACAAAAGTCATCGGCTGAGAAAAACGCTGCTGCATTATGGGTAACCTGGGATCCAATGTCAAATACTAGAGAGGCTATCAAAGGAGTATTTCAAGGTTTTGAGGTCCGTTGAATAAAATTTATCATGTTTCTCCTAATCAAAAGGATAACAAGCATTGCGCATTAAGTTAAATTCTATCATTTTGGGCACTCGCAATTTATAGATTCATTTTACGTCAATCTTTTTTTTTTTCATTTTACAAAAACGGATATTTCAGATTAATGTATCAGGTGCCAATGATCCTAACCGTAAGGGGATATGATTTTTAGTATGTGCTTTATATATTCTTATTCAGTCATGAAAAAGGAGGGTATTGTCAAAGTATATTGTAAAATGTTGTTTGTATTACTTCCAGCGCCATTACTGTATCCCGAGTTTGTAGACATCCTGTCAGATGAGCCTAACAGCGTGTATGTCAATTGGGAAAAAAAATATCAAATCAGCTAATGATACCATTGTTGGTAAACAAACCCACGGGGTGGAATAGCTAAAGGTTATGTCTATGCCGTCCATGTACTTGGTTTTAGCAAGGGAGGAAACGGTAAAATGAGTCTCACACAGTATTTTACTTTAGGCGAATTTCAATATTCAAATTCTAGTACATAAAAATAAAATTGAAGAAAGTTTTCTTGATTACCATTAACATCCATATTAACTGTAAGCACAATATTTTCTTATTTACCGGTATCAATATTAAAGTGTATATTTTTTAAAAACAGTTTTGTTCTATCTTTGTAGGTGGAAGAGTACATGTTGACTCGAGGATATCCGTAATAAAATTGGCGGAAACATCACTTAGCCCATCCGTGGTCTCCCTCTGCTTTCTTTGTTTTGTTCAATTAATTCTTTCATCATCTCACCTAAGACCCACGAAAAATCCAAAGGATATAGAAATCCATATTATTCTATTTTTATTTTCGCTTTATTTTACTCTTATTGCCTGACGTTACGGCGTCAGGCTGTATAAGGATTGATATTTGCAAGATCCGAAACTAATAGATCATATCTAGAGAGCTAGATTTTGGGCAAGCTGATTTACATAAGAATTATTTACCTGCATAGGACACAGACTACCAATTATTTTGCTATACATTCCTTTATACTATAAAAAATGATTAAAAAAATTACACCAGCTCAACTTAACTGAAACTTGGCACAGAGTAAGAAGAATTCAAGTCCAAAAATTTTTCAGACTCTCAGGAAAATTCATCGCATGCAGTTCCTGCTAAGGCATCGCAAATAACCCCTACCCTGCTTTTTTCACTTTCTCTTCGGGGAAAGGGTAAATATGGGCCTCTTTACACCCTTCCTACTACGCGCGCAAGTGCAAAATTTCACATATTAACAATTTTATATTTTTTTTCAAACC
>NW_026931732.1:0-4896 GCF_032062105.1 Saccostrea cuccullata
TTTTTGGCAAAAACCTCATTTCACTAATAAACCACAATGATGCTTGGTCGGCACATTTCAGGCCTAAATAAAGGGTAATCGGAAAAAAAGGGGAAACCCCAACCTTCAAATACCTCTATTTTCAACTTAATTCACCTACTTGCCCCTTAATGTTTATCTTTTGGCTTTTAATGAACTTGGCAAGACTTTGCCAGTGATACCAAGAAGTTAAATTATAAAAATAGGAATTTCTACCCCCCAATTTTCCTTTTGGACCCCGTTTTGAGCACTTTTTACCCGGTTTAGAAGTAGAGAAAGGGTTTAGATTTTGCCACCTTGTAGACTACATTTCAGAAAAGTTCTTTTTCATCCTTATTTGTCATTCCCAACTTTTTTCCGTCCATCCATTGGGAACTTTTTTTCCCCCGTCCATAGGATTCACCCCCTTGGAGCTGCAAGGCTGAGCTTTGGGGGTTTGAACTCTACTCAACTTACGAAATACAGACATTTAGAGGTCTAGCTGCCCCACAGGGGAGCTCAAATGAAATCGGACAAGAACAAAATTTCCATTATTCCCAGCCAAACTTTTTTTTAGCGCGGAAAAACACTCCTACCCCTTCTCAGCAAAGTGGTTTTTTGATCTGACCTAAAAAATTGCCAACAGGTCTTTCAAATTTTCTAAGACTTTTGTACCTTTTCCACATTTTTAGTCATTTATATTTTTAAAAAACCCATTTTTCCAACTCTTTGACTCCGAGAGGGGGGCTCCTGACCTAAAGGGGGTTTCAATTGCCTGTTCTTAATCTGGCAGGTTCAAAATTAAAAAATTCTCAATTTGTCCATTTCTTACACTATCGCGGTTTGAAAACAAACCTTTTTTTCCCTTTTTAACCCCATGTTTTATGGTCTATTCATGTTTTGGTCCCTTTTTTTAGCTTTCCAACGACACCCTGCCCCTCCGATAATAAAAAAGGGAAAATTATAGTTTAAAAGGTTTTTTTTTTTATGTATTGCCCCTTTTCCCCCTTTCTTTCATTTTACCTAAATAGTTATGACCTGATAGTTCATCTTGCTTTTTCCCCTTTTCCTAACCCTTACCCTAACCCTAACCCTAACCCTGATTTCGAAACAAGATTTGGGCAAAAGGGTATAAAACCTCAATATTAATAAACTTACTCGAAAAGAAATAATTAATCATCGACTTTCAACTTTAAAAAAAAAAAAAGAGCTATAAAATGAACATTCCCTCGGGAAAACTCGGACCCCCTTTTCTGAAGTCCCTGTCTACCTACTGAGCCAAAAAGTTATGATGGAAATAACAAAATAAAAATTTGCTACACAAAGTATTAAGATAAAAAAAAAAAAATAACCCCCTACTGCATGACAAAAATTTACATTAGGAAACTTTAGCATCTTCAAAACCCCCCTAACCCTAACCCTAACCCTAACCCTAACCCTAACCCTCCCCTAACCCTAACCCTAACCCTAACCCTAACCTTAATCTTAAACCTAACCTTAATCTTAAACCTAACCTTAATCTTTAAACCCCAAACCCTTAACCTGGTTTTAACCTCCTGGGATCTTAAACCCCAAACCCGATATCCTAAACCTAACCTTAATCTTAAACCTAACCCTTAAAAATCTTAACCTGGGATCTTAAACCTAACCTGGTATTTAAACCTAACCTAATATCTTAAATCTAACCTTAATCTTAGACCTAACCTTTAACTTAAACCTAATTAACCTGGTATCTTAAACCTAACCTGGGATCTTTAACCTAACCGGGTTTCTTAAACCTAACCTTAATCTTAAACCTAACCTTAATCTTAAACCTAACCTTAACCTGGTATCTTAAACCTAACCTGGTATCTTAAACCTAACCTGGTATCTTAAACCTAACCTTAATCTTAAACCTAACCTTAATCTTAAACCTAACCTTAACCTGGTATCTTAAACCTAACCTGGTATCTTAAACCTAACCTAATATCTTAAATCTAACCTTAATCTTAGACCTAACCTTAATCTTAAACCTAATCTTAACCTGGTATCTTATAACTAACCTAATATCTTAAATCTAACCTTAATCTTAAACCTAACCTTTAACTTAAACCTAATTAACCTTAAACTCATCACATACAGCGTTAACAGTAACTGTAAAAGTCTTCCATCATCAAAGAGCAATCGCTAGCTTTGTGTATAGGATGACATCAGAAAGAGGTGTGAAATGCTTGTAACACTTAGCGCGTGCAGACTTGGACATCATTCATAGAAAGTCTGGGGAGAAAAACGTAAAAAAGGTAGGCAAAATACTTCATAGTTATGTTATTAAGATATAATCTAAGAATTTAACATTTCGATAATTAAATTCAAATACCTGTAAAATGAATTCTTATAGCGCTGAGCTTGGACATACATTCACAGAAAGTCATGGGGGAGAGAAGACGTGAAAAAGGTAGGCAAAATACTTCACATTTATGTTGTTAAGATATAATCTAAAAATTAACATTTAGATAAATAAATTCAAATGGTTGGAAAATGAATTCTTATAGCTTTGATTTTTTTTTAGTCCTTGTTTGATAAATTTAAAAGACTTAAATGAAATGATCAACTATTTGTATATTATCCATTCGTGTTCTAAATACCATATTGGAAGAATTGTAAGCGAGGATTCAATTTTGGCATTTTAAGCGAGGGTGTCCCCGGGGTTTGCTTAAAAATGTCGCTAAAAATAATTACGTTTTCTTTGTAATAGCTTCTTGAATATGCATTTTGAAATTGCATAAAATAACATCTTGCTTAAAAGCAATTACCCGTCTCTAAGGACAAATCGCTATATTTGCGTCTCGCTAAAATAGTCCATTCATACGGTACTTTTATATGCTATGTATTTGCCGAAACTTCGACATTTTAAAAACTTTGATTTACTTTAGTGATCACTTTGACACTGAAAAACTTTTATCGAAATCTTTGACATTTTAAAAAAAAAAAAACCCCAAAAAACCCCCCCAAAAAATCATCGACGACTTTGACACTTTGAAAAAACTTTGGCGAAAACTATCATTTTACAGCTGCAGATAAGACCACAATGATTACTATCAGTGTCGGCACATTTCAGGCCTAAATAAAGGGTAAATCGGCAAAATAAAGGGGTTTAGAAACCCCAAAGCTTCAAATACCCTTTTTTTCAACTCTCACAGCGTTCACCTACTTGCACCTTCAATGCTTATCTTTTTGATTTTAATAGAACTTGGCAAGACTTTGCCAGTGATACCAAGAAGTTGAGAATTGACTAAAAAATGAGGCTTTGCACCGCCAATTTTGTGTCCATTTGGAGCCCGTTTTGAGCACTTTTTCCCTTTAGAAGTAGAGAAAGGGCTTAGGATTTTGCCACCTATGTAGACTCACATATTCAGAAAAGTTCTTTTTATCCTTATTTGTCGACTTCGGCAACGTCTATTTCCATCCATCCGGGGTTTTGCAACTTTTCTTCCCCGTCCATAGGATTCACGCCCTTGGAGCTGCAAGGCTGAGCTTTGGTGCACAGAATCCTTGAACTCTACTCAACTTCAAATACAGACATTTAGAGGTCTAGCTCGCACCTTTTCGAGTTGTGAGCTCAAATAGAAATCGGGCAAAACAAAATTTCCCGTTTCCCAGCCAAACTGGTTTTTTTACCTGGAAAAACACTCACTCAGCCCTTCTCAGCAAAGTCCAGGTTGTCTTGATCTGACCTCTAAAAATTTCCAAAGGTCTTTCAAATTTTTAAGACTTTTGTACCTTTTCCACATGTTTAGTCATTTATATCTTTAAAGGAAAAACCCTTTTTCCAACTCTTTGCAGCTACCAAGAGTCATTTTTGTGGGGTCCACGACCTAAATGGGGTGTGCAATTGCCTGCCATTCTTAGATTGGCAGGTTCAAAATGGGAAAAATTCTCAATTTGTCCATTTCTTCACATCTGCGGTTTGAAAACAAACCATTTTTCTCCCTTTTCCTACACCTATGTTTTATAGTTACTTCATCGTTTGGCTCCTTTTCTTAGCTTTCCAACGACACCAAACTAGTCTCCATCCGATAATAAATGAGAAAGTTATGAGCTTCGGAAAATCCCAGTTTTTCCTCTACTTTTGCATGTATCCGTGACTTTCACTTTCCACTTTCATTTCATTTTACCTAAATAGTTCATGACCTAGATAGTTCATCTTCCTTTTTGCCCTTCTCCTAACCCTTACCCTAACCCCAACCCTAACCCTGATTTCGAAGCAAGATTTGGACAAAAAAGGGGATAAAACCTCAATATGTAATAATACTTACTGAATAGATCATAATTAATCATCGACTTTCAACTTTAGAAAAAATAAAAAAAGCTATAAAAGAACCCTGGGAATGAACTCCCACCCCTTTTTTTTGAAGTCCGCTGCTCTCCCTGAGCCAAAGTGTATGATGGAAATAACAAAATAAACTTTGATACTTTGCTAAAAAATATTAAGTAAAAAAAAACAATAACCACGCCTACTGAAAAAGTAAAAATTTGCATTGCAGTGACTCCGAGGATTTCGTAAAACCCCCTATAAACCCCAACCCTAACCCTAACCCCAACCCTAACCCTAACCCCTAACCCTCCCTAAACCCTAACCCTAACCTTAATCTTAAACCTAACCTTAATCTTAAACCTAACCTTAATCTTAAACCTAACCTTAACCTGTATTTAAACCTAACCTTAAAACTTTAAAACCCCAAACCCGATATCCTAAACCTAACCTTAATCTTAAACCTAACCTTAATCTTAAACCTAATCTTAACCTGTATCTTTAAAACCTAACCTGGTATCTTTAAAACCCAACCTAATATCTTAAATCTAACCTTAATCTTAGACCTAACCTTTAACTTAAACCTAACCTTAACCTGGTATCTTAAA